>NC_041223.1:31309125-31387028 GCF_002837175.3 Physeter macrocephalus | reverse complement strand
CTCATGCAGCTCAATATCAAAAAAACAAACAACCCAATCCAAAAATGGGCAGAAGACCTAAATAGACATTTCTCCAAAGAAGATATACAGATTGCCAACAAACACATGAAAGGGTGCTCAACATCACTAATCATTCGAGAAATGCAAATCAAAACTACAATGAGGTATCACTTCACACCAGTCAGAATGGCCATCATCAGAAAATCTACAAACAATAAATGCTGTAGAGTGTCAGTTTTCAATACATTTATTTCCAATGTTATTTTTCCTTACATGTGTGATTAATAAATATTAAATTTTTCTAGGATTTAAAATGATCGGTTGTGTCTATCTACAATTGCTAACTTATATGTTAAAGCTTAAGACTGTAGTTTTTGACTGACAGTCAAAGGATATAAATTTCCCTTTAGTTTAGGAAAATAGTATTCCTCTAAACCTATTTGAACCCAGCCCCAAAATTTTAAAAGTCTTGTTCTATGGCATTAAGGTGTTCAGAGCCTTGCAGTTTTCACAATACTCATGATTCCATAAAGAAAAATCATTAATGAATCACCAAATCAATATTATTATAATAGTAATTTCAGGTTACATTTCTTTAGTAATAGAGAGTTTTGGAGTCTACTAACTAGGGGATTAGTTCCTAGGAGAAAAAAACATGCTCTTTCAATTTATTGTATAAACTTGTCAAACTTAGAAAAGTACGTCTAAGAATTATGAGTACTATTGGTTAACTACATAGATTTCAATTTACAATTTTTTTTAATTATAAAAGGCTGTAACCTTTATGGCTTTGTTTTGGATCCTTATACATACCACTTTGAAAAAAATAGATAAATAGCATGTTGCATAACCAAAATTAACAAGAGTGAACCTGACCTGGTTGCATTAAATCTTTGAGATTCATCTCTGTGTCCATGAGTTCCTCCATTTTCATCCACTCTGTAATCCTGACTTTTTCCCCATGCCAGACCTCATGATTCATCTCTGATCCTATTCCAACCTTCTTCAGATATCTGCGAGGAAAGGACAAGATAAAATTAGGTTACCTCTACAATGAGAGCAGTACACTCTCCTCAAGATCAGAGTTGATGGATATCTCCAACGAACAAAGTGACATCTGTGAGACCAGTTTCTTATTGATCTCCTGCTCTTCTCTTACTATGTCATCTTTGGCTCTGTTGTTGGCTCTTTTTCACTACTCACCCCAATAATATTGGTGCTTTCCATCCTCACCTATTCTCCTGAGCAGTATTCTCCATACTCATAGCTTCAAAGACCGTACACTAATGACCTCCAGATCTCTATGATTTCTCCTCTTCAGGTCACATGTTCAGGTTGCCTATTGGACATCCCACTGGATAATCTTTAAGTAACTCAAACGCAACACGTGCTGAAGTGAACTCCTCACTTTCTCTCCATATCCTCATAATTATCCTTTCCCTCTCATTTCTGTTAAAGACTCTCAAAGTCACCTACTCATAAGAAGAATTGCATCTGTTACAATGCATTTGTTTGTAAGTAATAGAAAACATTGATTCGACTGGTTCTAATGGAAAAGAGTTTATTATCTCACCAAATAAGATGTCTAAAGTTAGAGTACTTGATGGCTGGTTAGTTCACTGTCACAATGTCATCATCAAAGACCCAGATACTTTCATCTCTCTGTGTGGCCGTTCTTGGCATATGTACCTCTTCTGTAGGCTAGTTATGAGTTGACGTCAGCAATTCCATATTTCACATCCTCAAGACAATATCCAGGGCAGAAAAAGGGTGTGCTTCTTCACTGTGACTCTTCTTGAGATTAAGACACTTTTTTTCCAGAACTGATTGCCTACTCCTTGTTTCCAGTGTGGAAAAGAGAAAATGGATTTGGTAAATACATAAGTAGTCTTTATCTCAGTTATCTTATTAAACCATAATCATGATTGGAGACTCCTGCTTCCATCCATAATGGAGTACCTGATAGCAGACTTACCCTCCTGCCATAAACAACTAGAAAACTGGTTAAAACATGTAACATTAGCAACTGGAACTGGATAATAAGCAGCCAGAACTGTGGTGGCTCAGAGAAGGAAAACAAATAACACAGGCCCAGCAAATGTCCTTGTTTTCTACCTAAAGGCACTTACCGAACCATGCTCCATGAAGCAGGAGCCCGAACAGAGGCCCTCAGTTTCACTGAGTTGGGGAGGTAGAGACTGGAGCTGAGGGAGGGAGAGACGGCTGGAATTTGCAGGTAGACCCCCAGTGCATGAGGAGAATACTATGCAGAGAAGGACCTTCACCTTTCTGCATTGGGGTTCCTTGAGTCTGTTGCTGAATATTAATACTAACGAATAACGAGGATGTGGTACATATATGCAATGCAATACTGCTCAGCCATAAAGAAAGAATAAAACAATGCCATTTGCAGCAGCATGGATAGACCTAGAGATTGTCATACTAAGTGAAGTAAGTAAGACAGAGAGGGACAAATATCATAGGATATCGCTTACATGTGGCATATAAAATATGACACAAATGAACTTATTTACAAAACAGAAACAGACTCACAGACATAGAACACATACTTATGGTTACCAAAAGGGAAATGTCAGGGGGAGGGATAAATTAGGAATTTGGGAGCAACATATACACCCTACTATATATAAAATAGATAAACAACAAGGACCCACTGTATAGCACAGGGAACTATAGTCAATATTTTGTAATATCCTATATGCGAAAAGAATCTGAAAAAGAATGTATATATATTCTTTAATTGCAGGTACACTTTGCTATACACCTGAAAGTAACACAACCTTGTAAATCAACTATACTTCAATTTAAAAAAAACTCCACAAAACTGGGCAGAAACATCCAGATGACAGGGAAGCTGTAAGCTGAACAATTTCTAGAGCTTACATATAACTCATGATTGGGGTAAAAATTCATCTATCTTTACTTCTCTGAAGCAGATATAGCAAGTTCTTTTACTCAGGCTTTCAAGAGTCATGTGCTCTATATCCACAGAGTGTCAGTTCTCAAGACTGAATATTATGTTGTAAGCTCTTGAAAATGACAAGCCCTCACTGTTTTTTATGTTTCTCTGGTCTCCATCCCTAATCCTTGCTTACCCATTTGAGCATAAATGAGGACAGGCAAAGATGACACGCTGGGTTGAGTTTCATGGTTAACTCTGAACTTCCTTAAAGGATCTAAGCAAATCACAAGTTGATGCAGTTTTGTTTGTACTTAAATATATGTGACGCACCTCTCCAAGGGTCTCTAATTCTGGCCCATGCTGAGAGCCACGTGCAGGGTCATCCAGCTGGTGAGAATAAACAACCTTTCAGGGCTTTTGGCTTTCTGTGTGTGTGAGTCACGGAGGGGTCCTTGTTAGAGTGTTAAGAAAGATCAACACATGGCAGCTTTCTAAAGCCTGTTTCTGGAACCTAGCAGGAGGGAACAGAGAGCCATTGTTCAGAGCCTGTAAAGTGTTAAGAGACTGGAGTGGGAAATGCATGCATAGGGAAGACCAACCTTTTGATGGATCAGAAATTGAAAATGATTGTAATTAAACTGAAATTAAACCAGTGATGACAGAGGGATTTGGGGGTGAGAAGATACAGTGGCATGAGAGCAAGGACACAGAGGTTAAGATCAAGGAGATGCCAGGTTCAATTAGATCAGGAATTCTCATAAGAAAACAAGACACCAGAGGAAACCTGGTTTCTTCTGCAGTAGACTTGACCACAACCATGAGAAGAAAAAAAAAATGTTGAACCTCTTTTGCTAGACGTGAATCTACAACTCTATTCCTACATGGTAATGGCCACCTTGATAATACAACATAATACACAGAATGACCAAATTCTAGTCTGAAAAGGAACCTTATAATAACATCCTTCTGGGGAAGTTTGTTCATGCTTTAAACCTTTTTGGATTCTACATATCCATGAAAACACTTGAGAAACCACCTTCGAATAGTACTGCCTTTACATGCAAGTAAAAGGGCCAAGGCCCTCTGCATCTCACAGATACGTGATAAATAAGATTGGTAAAGAAACATGGTGCCCTTACCATTGACCCAGTGCTGACATAGCACACCTGGAACCCTAAGTGTCTGCACTTGTGACTGACATTGTTCAGACTCCAGGGAAATGCTTCTGCCTGTCTTGCGCCCTGTGTCCTAGAAAAAGTGATTGTATCTGGGTCGCTATTACTGTTGAAGAGAGAAACTGCTTTGGAGTGGATTTGAACAGCAGAAGCCCTTAGGTAAGAGAAAATATATTAAATAATTTATCAAATCCCTCCTCTCAGATAATATAAACTTATCCATTCTTTCATCAAAGTGTTGTTTCCCACGGTACTGAGCAACCATTTTTCGTGCTATGCCTTTTTCCAATTCATGATTCTGGAGATACTCACAAACTAGTGTGGTATTCATAACAGTTGCATATGGTGACTGTGGAACACTTCAAAATGTTAAAAAATTCATACTATTTTAAAATTTCTATACCTATTTTATCAGTCATCCAGGTATCACTGGATACCCAGACATGTGCAATATAAATTAGTATGCTTATCTTTGATAATTTGCTAACTTCCAGTCATATAAAAATCATAGATTTATACTTTGTCATTAGGACAGTTACATACAGCAACGTAAGAGAATAAAACATATTTCTTACAGTGTGTTAGCTTATTTATAACTTAAATATTAAGACATATGGTAGGATGACCTCCAATTTCACTCCTAACTTGAGCCCTGCACTCCCCAGCCTGACCACACTTGACCCAGTACTATCCAAGCTACCAGAGTTAGGTGACCTGGCTTACTGACATCTCAACAAGGAAAGGAAGTGTTGTCCTTTTAATCTGACAATATCTTTCTGTGTACTCAGGAAATATTGTTAGTTGCCTTGGACTCTGGTGATATCGTTTCCTTTCTAAACATTTTCTTTAATGGAAACATCAGTCATTTTTATGTTCTGTCTCTGACAGTTTTGTCACTGAAATTTCCATGCTTTGAGTTGCAATACACAACATATGCAGAATAAATTCTTGTCCTGCATAGAGAAAGGCTTAGAGAAATGCTCACTTTTCAAAGGTCACTCCTTACCATCCACAACACCTCTCATTTAGCGGGACTTTAGAAATATTGTTTTATGAGTTGTGTGCAGGAATAATAAAATCAGATGATAAATTACAAATATATGTTTATAAAGAGTTTACCTGGATAAATAAACCAAGATAATGAGAAAAGAGAGAAGTGATGAAATGTTAAATCTACCTTGGGAGCAGATGTAGTGCCCAGGAAAAATTTTTCCACAATACTAAAAGCCTCTTAGAAGTCCTGTGTTTTATGCTGAAGATCTGTTTTAATATAAAATTGTTTTAAATGATACCATTAAGTAAAGTGGGTGCTCCAGAAAAGTGCTCCCTACTGAGGCTATAACTTGAGTAAACCCTGTCATTGACTCTCACCCAAAACCCCCTGGCCACAGTGTGAAGAAGCTCAGGCTTAGGGGATCCTTAGCAGATCCTAATTATATGCTGTTCATCGTATATATTCGGTGTGAAGAGTGGCTTTTGAAGAAGAAATTCTTCTTCAATTCAAAAAAAAAAAAATACTAAAAGCCATCTATTAGGGCGAGTTTCCCAGAGTAAAAAGAAAATAGTGATTGTCTTCAAAGGCAAATGACAATGATGGGCCCCCATCTTGAGGGAGAGTCCAACAGCTAAGATGGAAAGTTCAAGCCTCCTGCTACTGCTTTTTATTGTACTAATGAGATGATCAAACCTTTGAATGAACCATCCAACAAGATGCATCTCAGCTAACAAGAGAATTCCCTGAGATTCCAGGTTCCAGGATGAGTGCCCCTTCTCTCTCCTCCTACAAGTCCAGAACTACTTGGTCCTGTCCTGCTGCTTGATTTTTACTCTCAGTTATTTCTTAACTAGTCTTGGGATAAAGACTTATGCCTTTTCTTCCGAGAAGTCCAAGCATCTTTAGCAGCACTTTGAAACCAAACTCAATATGCCTTGCCCTTAAAACCATAACTTTGAGACTATCACTGCTAAAGACTCTGTGTTTATTCCCAACAAGGCTTGTAAATTTAGGATAAACCACTTAGATAATGATATCTAAACTTTAAGAGAAAATACCATACATACTTTAAATATATATATGGTTCTTCCTAAAAGTGTTGCTTGAAACACAGTATGTCAATGAAGTAATGAAGACTGGTTTCTGGTGGACTTAGTAGCATTAGATGTACTCATAATACCCAAGATTTTTCAGAAGTGGTTTAAAATTAATTTCGTTTTAAGAAAAATTTGGCAGAAGTTCACATCATTGGGCCATAATTACAGACATGCTCCCTTAAGTGTCTATAAACCAGACTATTGATTTCCATGGTGCCACCTTCTGTGTAATAGAGAATGCCATCAGCTTTGCTTTGTTATTGTTTTCCTATTTTTTATTTTTTTTCATAAAGCCCTTTAGACTGAAAGCTGCATTATACAATTGTCAAAGTGAAAATGATCTTTAAATAAGATATGTGTTGCTGTCTGATAGTTTCTCCATAAAATTGTAATCATACATAATAATGAAAATCATTATCTATTCACATTATTTCCTCCTCTTCTGGGTTTCAATACTAAGCCTCTTATTTTCTCTTACTGTCTTGTCTCCCTTTCTCTTAAGCTATTTTATGCATTCATTAGTTTTCTGATTCTCCAGTATATATGTCTTTCTTGAGCATTAACTTATCTGTTCCAAGCTATTTCATAGGCATTTCTATTTATTTTATTTTTTTCCTTCTTGACTTGGTTCTCACTTCCAGAGCTTTTCTACAAGGGTTCTCTGCTTTCTAATTTCTTTATGTTGATGAAAATCCATGTGGCTGCTTTTAGTGTGGTTGTCACCAGCACTGAGCCCTTTCTGCCAATTCCATCCCTTCCATTTCTTGCCCCTTCACTGCTCTGATCGATGTGTTTTTACCCATAACTTGAATGGGGCTATCAAAGCTAATTAATCTGCTTGACCATTTGACTACCCAAAGCCTCTAGATTGGTTCTTTCTCCATTATCCACCCAAAACCATATAAGATTTAACAAACTAGGTCCCCCAGCTAAATGAAGCTATGCTTCTATATTTTCCTAACTTAAGAATCTTATGAGCAAAAAATACTTTAAAAATATTTTTGATAACTAGGTTATCATGTCTAGGCTGACTTCACCAATCTTCACATTTTGTCTTCTCTTTCTTCCAAAGAGTTACCCTTCACTAAACAAATCATACTCTTCTCCAGATATTCCCTCTGGTAACTCCATTTGGAAATGAACCATGTGGACCTCTCATTCCTCTTTTTTTTTTTTTTTTTTTTTAGCGGTATGCGGGCCTCTCACTGTTGTGGCCTCTCCCGCTGCGGAGCACAGGCTCCGGACGCGCAGGCTCAGCGGCCATGGCTCACGGGCCCAGCCGCTCCGTGGCATGTGGGATCCTCCCGGACCGGGGCACGAACCCGCGTTCCCTGCATCGGCAGGCGGACTCCCAACCACTGCGCCACCAGGGAAGCCCCTCTCATTCCTCTTTAATCTTCTCATACACAGTTCCAGTCAACAAATCCTTGATCAATTTTTATGCAGATTCTCCTCCTTCACCCTGCGGATGGAACTGGGAGGAAAGAAACTGTCTTGTGTTGCTTTTTTACTTGGAAATTTTATTTATTTTCCTTGTCCCACTTCACACATTTCTCCCCCCTGCCACCCACCTCTTACAGGCAGATTTTCCATGAGTCAGGGCTCCAGCCCAAACCAATACCACCACTCATCTGTGATTTCAAAACTGCGACTACCACCAGTGAAGAAGCCCAAGTGCCACCAGTGCTACAACTTGTCTCTTGTCAGACTTTTCTATAGATTTTGACGTGCGCAAGTCTTATCTCTCCAATTAGATTGTAAGCCCTTTAGGACAAGCACTGAGTCTGTTTCTTTGATTTTCAAACCAAATGCCCTACCTGGTGGGTAATAAAACCAATTGAGAGAGCTGTCATCAGCACTAAAAATAGGTAAAATATAAGCAGAGAGACAACATTCCAGTGAATTTCTCATAATAAGAGAGAATTGTCATGGGGAAATGTTTCAGTGCGTGTGCACTGCACTACAGTGTAAGGAAACAATAGATACTTGGTATTTGGTCATTTAAGTTATTGAAAGAGTTGAGGAAAGATTTGGGAGAAGCCTGTCTGTGAAATTACAAGGATCTTCTTGTGGCTCTTGGTCTTTGGCCCATCAGTCTAAGAGTGGGGTCTAAGCATTCCCTAAGGTCACTTGCTTCAGGAGCCTGGTTGACCACCCCTTTCCCTTGTTTGGAACATTTGGATGAACCACAGACCCCCTGAGGGAATTTATATACTGTTGTAAGCCTCAGAGTGAACACACCCATAACCCCTAATATGGATTTTCAGTCACCCAAATGGGAAGTTACTTATTATTGACATAAATATAAGTTCCACAACCTTCCATTTATTTTAGCAAATGTTCATGGAGTGCCTCTTCTGTGCCAGGGTTGTATGGACTGAAGATACAGAGCTGAATCAGACACAGATTACCCCTTTGAAGAAGACCTTATGATTTATTGCAGGAGTTGGCAAACTGTAGCCCATGGGCCAAATATGGCCTAGAGCCTGTTTGTGTCAATAAAGTTTTATTGGAACTCAGCTAGGTTCATTCATCTGTTTTGTCTACAGCTGCTTCTGTGTAGCCACACAGAGTTGAGGAGTTGTACCAGAGAACATACAGCCCACAATGCCTAAATAGTTAGTGGAAAATATCTATCAAAAGATTGCCAATCTCTGATCTAGTAAAACATCAAAATTTTTTTAAAAGAATATATCTTTCTGTGAGATTTCCATATACAAAAATGACAGATATATCAAGGGGAATATAATATTTTCCATATTTTAATGATGAAACAACATAGATGGTACAGCCTTAAGAGGATTCAAGTGGCTCTTTTTGAAAACTTAGTGAGAGAAAAACATTCTGATCTCAATGAAATGACATTTCATGTTTTTCAGTCTTACACATCCATAATCACCCAGCCCAGAGCTTGGGTTTCTGATTGCGAAGTCCCAATACTCTCACAAAAAATTACAAAGCTATATCAGCTGAATATGAGATCAAGGATTGCCAACGGCCTGCCCATTAGCTGGGGGTGGCCCATCATCATCATATGCTTGGCTCTAAAATTTTGAGAAACATTTATTTGAGAAATTCACTTAATTTCACGTTAACATCTAGGTCTCCCGAGTCTCTTGAGAAATCACATTTGGCAGCACGCAGCCTTCAGTCCTGCATGACGACAGCCCACTGGAGCTGAAAGGCAGCTTCCGTCCGTCCTTGGACAAGGCATTCACGCTGCAGACTTCCCCAACCACTGCTGCTCCCAAACATTTCCCTGACTCAAGATGAAAAGTCAGTTGCTGTTTATAACTAGCTTCCACTGTTATTTTCTGCAGTAAAGAAATTTCTCTGTAACTATTCTGTTTTAAAGTTGTTATATCAGGATTAACCAAGAAGATGGTATGTTAGAAAAAAAAGTTGTCTCACGTGTTTAATATGCAATCAAAATGTATGCAACCTGCAGGTACTTGACAGATTTATGCTCTTCCCTAGCCAGTGTGGAAATGGCGATTTAGGACTAATATCTTACACCCATCACAAAAACAGAGCTGAAATGTGCCTTAAAGCACATTTCCAAAGAGGTATGAGCTTGCCCCAGCTGTATTTAAGTTAAACTATTACAGTTTGGAGAGAAAATGTTAGAATTTACATATATCTCCTTTTTAATTTGTATTTTATATATTTTGTAAGTTTATAATATAGTTATAAAGCATTACATGTACACACACACACACACACACACACACACACACACACACACATCTGGACAGATATTCAAATTTGTTTTAGTGGCTGAGGCATGTGATCAAACTAGCTTGTTGCCTGTACACACATACACACACACACACACACACACACACACACACATCTGGACAGATATTCAAATTTGTTTTAGTGGCTGAGGCATGTGATCAAACTAGCTTGTTGCCTTTAGTCTTGGGAACCCAGAAGGAATCCAAGACATCACATCCAGACCTTCATTATACAAATAAAGCATGTGAAGCCCCCAGAGGTGGGATGTTCTGGTCAGAGGCAGGGGTATGTAGGCAAGCAACAGAGGCCAGCTCTCTCTTAACTCTCATTCCTGCACCCTTTCCACTACTCCACACAGCCTGCTTTCTTAACGGACGCGTCCTTGAGAAAATGAGACCAACGTGGTGATAAATAAATCCCCTGAAATAGCTGGGCAACTTGTAGGAAACTGTCAGACTTCTTCCTCCAGCATAGCACAAATTTCAACGGGTGGTACCTAGAATAGTTTCTTTTTGTGTGTGAAAAATGGCATCTGATCAATTTCTCCACTGCGAGTAGAGGCCTCCTGCCGTTACGACGTTCTCATTGGCCAGGTCTCACTGGCCAGCATCTGCCTTCTTTTCCTGTGGAAATAAAATATAAGGGCAGGAGAAAGGACATATTTGGTAATGTTACGCTCCTCAGCTTCCTGATCGGGGCTGTCTCAGCTGCAAAATGTCAAGGGAAAAAATATCCCTCCAACTTGGAATGAATTCCAGACAGACCCTGATGCCTGCAAATTTGTCAGAGGAAGCCAAGTCCAGAAAGGCAGAACATGAAGAAGGTTCATTATTCGGCTTCAAGAGACTCAAATAATCAGACACTCTGGTATTTATGATTTTCCCCATTTCAGATGGTCTGTAGTTCACATCGTTCCCCTCCCTTTACCTCTGATTCTGAGCTTCCTTTTAAATTAAACCTCAGCAGTTATAAAAAGACTCTCACATTACTTGTAAGCCACAGCACTACTGGGAGACACTGTTCGTACAGGGCTGTTTAGGGCTGGGGAAGGGCAGCTCTTTTTGAATATTAGTCTGGGAAGGGCAAGCCAGGAAGTCAGACTCACTTCACCTTGACCACGCCACAGTCCTCATCTACTTCTGACATCTGTGCCAGGACTTCCTGCCACTCATAGCATTTGATATTATTGTCTTTACTAAAAAGCAGTATTTCACTCCATTGGCTTTCTTTTTCATTTTAGCTTTTATTTTCATCAGGGGGCGTGGAACAACCAGAGAGTTTATCCTGACACTCCCAGTTTGTGAATAGACCATCAGGGCTATTTGTAAGGTTGAGTTTTAGGGGATCTTAGTCTTTTCTTGGCATTCAGTGCGCTTTCTTTCTCTTGTAAAACCATTGCCACGTGCTGGCAAAAAGGTAAGGAAAGAGAATTTGTAATCCAAATCTCATTAAATTGCTACATACACATTTTCCCTTCGACATTTTTGCCCTTCATTTCTAAATGCTTTGGCATTTGTTTATACTTGGTTACCCTAAATCCTTATTTGGGTTCTCCAACAGGCACAAAGGCATCCAAATATCAGTTTTAGCGACTGGTGGAAGTGCCCACACGAGGCATGGGGTGTTCAGTCTTGACATGTGGTCTCCATGAATAAGGGTCTTCTTTTTTTCTTTTCCTAAACTGTCCAGCATCTCAACTCTGGTTTTGCTTCTCTACAGTTTAAGGTTTGTGCTGCTCCCATGGTGATCAACTGTTAGGTCATAAACATCAGATTGTGGCATCACCGAATGAGTCAGTTGGGAGGAAGCTGGTCTGGAAATGCAGATGAAAGCCTCTGTCGACAGATGGAGGCCTTCTTAATCATGGCCTGTGTGGGTAAAGGGAAAGCCTTGCCTGGTCCACCCCCAGCATTGATTCACAAAACTGGGCTGCTCGGAGGAGGCTGGGAAAGCCCAGCCCATCCTCAGGGAATCCCAGTTTTTCCTCTTCCAGGCCTCTCACAGGACACCCACACAACTAAGGAGAGGTGGGAAGTGAACAACGGAGCTCTTTCTGGTTACTTTTTGAGAGTCAGCAAAGTAAACCAGCTTGCTTTTTCCTTTAAAACTCCTGTAGTGTTCCTTCTTAAACAGCTTATAGTGTTAGCATTGCCTATTACTCGATGCATTCATTTTTGATAAGGTTACTGTTCTGTGTTATCTACCTGGTCTATAAAATATGCATCATAAGAGCTCACCTTTATAGAAAGCAAGAAGTAGAACTAGACAATATCATTAGGCTCCTATCCATCAATTCTCCCTATCTCTTTGAAGCACTGGTCACTACTAAAAAGATACCCCTTTGCCATATTTTTTAACATAATTCCTTGAGCCCATATTTCATTTTAGAAGAATTCCTTCAATATTTCAAAATTTGGGGTTTCTGAGAACACAGGTCAGGAGCCGTTGTGCACTAGGCTGCTAGGAGCCCTGTCAGTAAGAGAAACAATGCCCTTCCCTGTGTCCACTATCAAGAACTGCTCAGTATTTCTGCCAGCCCGTGAGCCTTTATCGCCCAGTCATTTTAGACCTGAAAGAGAACATTCCATCAGGGAATCAGGTTCTATCATTTCACTGGAATGCAATGTAAGACCACAGAAACTCTAGTACAAACAAATTTACCATGGCTCAGATTAATATCAAATAGCACTTGAATGGTCTGCCCCAGTTGTACTCCTTCTCTGCTAAGGATAAAAATAAACAAAAATAAGTTGAAAATTTTGCTAGGAGTCTCAGGCCAGACATAAGGAAGAACTTCTGCATTAAGGATACAGAAGAAGTTGTGAAGTTTGCCTCTTGGGGAAAATCTTTAACATTAGCCTGTAAGAGCATATTGGAATGATTAAGATGTGGTGCTGACTGGAGATGGGGACAAGGTTCTATGATTTCCAAGGTTTTCTTCAAGACACAAGGTTTTCAAAGTTGTTGAAAAGTGACTCTGTGCATGACTCATGGCTATTAAGGTTGTTATTCTTGATCAGGCTACTTTTACATAACAAAGTCAGATTCTCCTCCTTGGAAGATAACTGAGGAGTTGTTAATTCCATCCCTCTTGTTTCACTGATGAGAAAACCTGGGCACCGGGGAGTTCATTGTCAGAGTTCATAGCAGAAGAGCTGGGCAGACCCCCTTGGCTCCCTGTGTCAGTGTCCTTTCCTATACTTTGTTTTGATGAATCACATAAATCTATTTAAGATGTAGTTCCATTTTATAAGAATTTTGTTTATTTCATAAGCAGTACTGAGACAGAAATATGAGAATCTCTGGGAATTGGCATGGCTAAATATTACAATTTAGAAGAGTAGCTTAGGCAAAGTACAAGAGAGGAAATGCTATTTAGATGAGCTCATTTCTACTCACTAAAAAAATTTAAAAATTAAACTCAAGATCCAACAACTTCTTCCTTCACTTAGCCCAACATCAGAGACTTACACAGCAACTCCCCAAACAAATCTGTTTCATATATTTCTTCTCCCCAAACTCAGGAATTTCTTTGATGTCTAATCTCACGTTTATTAACTTCCCTTGAAAAAAGTTCTATTTCATCTCTACAAATGCAACATTTCACCTAATTTTACCTCTCTTTTGTTGTATAATCCTTTAAATGGATAATGCTGCCTGATATTAGGAAGCATTCAACAGTTTTAATTGCTAAGTTATAAATTATTTCTTTCCTTCCTTTCTTCCCTCCTTCCTTCCTTCCCTTCTTCCTTCCTTCCTTTCTTTTTTATCTTGGAGGGTAATTTGTCCATTTCACATAGGAATCTAGTTGAATTATTCCTCTTGTTTTTTCCATGGAAGCTGTATTTGGAGGACTTCCTCAATCCCACTATCAATCAGAAGTCACGCTTCACAGATTCATTTTCTTATGAATGACTTTAGGAGCCAGCATTTTTAATACATGGGAAGTAAAATTAAAGTAAAATTAAAACATTAAATGATAAAATTCTCACCTAAAGCTGATATTAATATTACAATATCTCTTCTCTTTCCTATTTTGGACTTTTTAGAGTCTTTGTTCAGTATCTTAAGAAATCACACTTTCAGTGGACTCCCCCTATAGGCAATTTCTTAGTTGGTTTGATTTAAAGGCTTCAAAAGCCATTCTTTTCTTTTAATTTTTTTTAAGGTTTTTTGATATGCACGATTTTTAAAGTCTTTATTGAATTTGTTACAATATTGCTTCTGTTTTACGTTTTGGTTTTTTGGCCCCAAGGCATGTGGGATCTTAGGTCCCCGACCGGGGAACGAACCCGCACCCCTGCACTGGAAGGTGAAGTCTTAACTACTGGACCACCAGGGAAGTCCCTCAAAAGCCATTCTTATCCCAAATAGTTCTTCCGTTGACCAGTAAGCAACTGAAATCCCAATCATTGGATTCCATTGTTCAGGTTAAGACCTCATTGCCAGAAAACTATGTCAGTTGGCATCTGGCAGTGTCAAAATATTAACCCATTATTACCCACAATACCTTAGCTTTATATCCTGGATCTCACCATGAGACAAAGGAGAGTTACCTTTTGATAGTAAATGTAAATGGCCTAGATTGATTATGCTGGGGAAAGGAAGCCCAAGTTGGGCAGTAGCTGTGGAAGATTAGGTGAGAATCTTTGCAAGTTGCAAATTAAAATGAGAGGGTGCCAAAGAAAACATCACTGGTCTCTTTACCCAGTTGCGGGGGGGTGGGGGCTCTATTTATATTACTTTTATCTTAAGCATCCTTTATACGTTTATTTACTTCTGATGAAAAGGTCTTCATTGCCATTAATCTATTTGAATCTTCAGATTGAGTCAGAAGTATAAGTTACATGTCATTGAGAGTTTGCTAGATCCAGAAGATTTTGGAATACATGTGCCTTAGAGTAATTAAACATTTTAAAGGGCAAAACAAGAGGACTAGTAGTCAAATTTTATGGTGGTTTACATGGGTTGGGGGAGGCAAGCAAGGGGTAGAATGTAAAAAACAAGGGAATTTAGGTCATTCTTTAGGTTAAGGAAAAACAATTTGGGAGAATGAGAGGTCTGGCAAGACTAGTACAAACTAGAAATACACTTTCATCCCAGAGATGGCATCCTAGAAATAAGTCTCAACTCAGCCCAATCAAGAGACCACTGTGGCCTTGCTTTCATTGCTGTTCTTTTCAGGTGAAGCAACAAAATACATTTTTATATATCAGCACTTTCATCATTTTGTGTGTGTGTGCACGTTGATCTTGGAAGACACAGATAAACCCTAAGCTATGTATTATATTTCTAACATTCACTTGATGAAAAATAATCATTGCCAGCTAGGATTGGCTATTTATGCCCAGCAGACCAAAGGAATTCTAGTGATATGCAACCACTAGTTTCCAGAAAATAGAATTTTTTTGTGAGGGGGGAGGCTTCTTTCTGGGCACAAATTATTCTAAAGGTTTGATTTGGGATGTTGGTTAAACTCTGGCAATCTCACTGTGGAGTGGAGACAAAACCAGAGTGGTAGGTTGGTGGGATTGAAAATAACACTATTGCTGCTTGCATCTCTCCTGGATGCCACCTAGATAGGTCATCAGGAAAAATAGTAGCAAGAGTCTGAACAGTTAAATTTTACTTCTGAACTATGGAGTTTGTACAATAATAGCTTTAATGACTGTTTTGAAATCAAAATTTGAACACATGTAAAACACATCCACTCAAGAAATATATTTACATGGCTCATGTATTAGTAGTTCATTCTACTATATAGATAGTATATATATATATATATATATATATATATATATATACTGTATGTATATATATATACATACTGTGTATATATATATATACATATATATTCTGTATCTATACTATGTCTATATATATCTATAAATCTTATATATATCTATATTTCTATCTATGAGAGATTGATTTTAAGGAATTGGCTCACACAGGGTTGTGGAAGCTTAGCAAGTCTAAAATCTGCAGAGTAGGCCAGCAAGCTGGAGACCCAGGGAAGAGTCATAGTTCAAGTCCAAAGGCAGTCTGCTGACAGAATTACTTCTTGCTTGGGAAGGTCAGTCTTTTTCTACTAAGACCTTCAATTGATTGGATGGGGCCCATTCACATTATGGAGGCTAATTTGGTTTACTCAAAGTCTGCTTTTCTAAAAGTTAATCTCATTTTTAAAAATACTTTCACAGAAACATCTGGAATAATATTTGCTCATTTATCTGGGTACCGTGGCCTAGCCAAGCTGGCACATAAAATTAACCATCTCATAGTGCTAAGGCACAGTTCTAATTATTATAAAAATAGTCATTATCTTATGGAGCTTACATTCTCATGGCATTCAGAGTTTGAGACATGTTGCCACAGATTAAAAAAAAAAATTTCCAAAGTTAAATCAGTTGGAGGCATTCTTACTCTCACCCTCTGGTTGTGGTTGTGATGATGATGATGGTGATTTTGCATCTTCCTGGGATTGCCTTATGCAAACTAGTCATTGCAGAGGTAGGTTGTTGAGTGATGGCAGTGTTAGAGTCATAAGAATCTTTCTGAAGAATAAAGCTTCCTTTTCTTTATCCTATAGGTTGGAGGAGTACAGACTATGATTAAATAACACTTTTCCTGACACTATTAGAAAACTATGCAGGACATCTCTTTGAGCAGAATCAGACTGTGAGGCCCATGATAAAATAGTGGACCAGCTGTGATATCAAACACATATAGGAGCTTTTATGACTCACTGTATATTTCCCTGCAAGGGAAATGCCTGAAAGCCTGAAGTATATATTACACATAGTTTGGCTGCACTTAGAGGAAAATCTTGGATTGCCTGAACCTTCTAACTTTTATCAAACAGAGAACATATTGTCCACTTCCTTCCCATATCCATTGGTGAAGCACAGAAACTTTCCATTTATTTTTCACTTTATTATTATTTTATTTATTTACTCTTTGCCTACAGTTTGATTTTTTACTTCATCACACCTGTTTTCAAGTGCTAAATGAAATCACTCCTTATCCTTGGGAGAAAATGACAGACAAGAAATGACAGTCATGGAATCTTCCTCTGGATATGGGAGCAGAAATAGCTTTCAAAATAAATAGTGACCACCCACAGGTAGTTTCTTCATGAGGCAAGTTGGTGACTTCACAAGATACGCCCTTTCCCACCCATCTGGGATGAGCCAGACCAGAGCTGCCATCTTCTTTGGGGGCCTATAATTATAGTACAAAGATGAAGGTGCATCTATGAAAGCAAACTCTGTCCCGATTTTTTCAAAGACACACTCTACTTTTCCAGATTATCTCAATGGAGGGATCATATTAGAAAAAGTCATAGAATGTCTCTGGAAAGATCCATGGAAGACCTGGTAACATTGTTTCCCCTGGGGTGGGGAGCCGGGAACTCTGGGTAAGGGCAGGGCAGAGGCTGCTTCTCCATGTACACTTTTTACTATCGAAAACCTGAAAATTTACCACATGCAAAAACTATCTCCTTAAAATTAGCTACTTCCTAACTAATTAGTTAACTAAATTAATAAGATATAATAAAAAAAGAAAGGTTAAATAACTGGAAACACATGGACCTTCCTCTGTTACTATTTAGCTAACTGCTCCGTTTAACTCTTAAATCACTTCTTTCTTTTTTTTTTTGTCAGAGAGACTCGGTACCTAAGTAACACTGACCTCCTTGTTCTTTCTCGAACATACCAGGCACATTCCTGCCTCTGATTCTTAGCAAAAACAATTCCAGTGCCTGGAAATATCTCATCTTTATCAGTATGTCTCACTCGTTACCTACTTTGTCTTGACTCAAATATCTCATTTTCAATAGGGCTTGCTTTGACCACCTTATTTAAAATTGTAATCTCAAGACCCAGAATTCCCCCACCCACTTTAATTTTCATAGTAACTATGTTCTTTCAAAGTATTGTATAATATATTTAACAACTTTATTGTATATATCCCAACAGTAGAACTAAATTCCATGAGGCTTGGGATTTGTCTGATTTGTTCACTGCTCTTCCCCAGCATCTAAATACTGCCTGGCAATCATAGGTTGTTCAAGAAATAACTGCTGAATAAATGGGAGAGAGAATGAATGAGTTTTGCTTTTCAATTTGTTACTCTTGATTGAATATTATTAAGTGATTTGAGATTACCACATACAGTTTTAAATTCTACTGATGGTTACTGTTAAATTTTTTGAAAACATTCTTTGATGTATATTTTGAAAATCAAGAATAACCTTCTCTAATTATTGTGAGGGAAAATGTACTTTTCCTTCTGTTACTTCACAACTCTTCTGCCTAGCCACTATCCTCATCTTTGTGAACAATACTTTACAATCTAGATTATTAAGATACTATACTTTTATTTATAGATTTTTCACTTCTGAGAATATCTTGGACATAATCATTCTGTTCTGAACAAATTTGCCATAATTGTTTAGACTTACCTATGATTACAAGCTTTCAATGCTCATCACCTCAAACAGTCAGGTTTAATCAACTAGAGTAGTTAACTAGTTACTTCAACCAGAAGACTTAAAATAGGGAATTAAGCACTGAAAAAATTCATTGGAGAAGCGAGGGCCAGAGCAAGTCTCTGTGACCTTTGGGAACTGAGAAAGTGGCAATTTACAAGCAACCATCCCATTGCTCCCAGTCTCAGCAGCAGCTGGCAGCACTGAGGCAAGCCATTTTCAGATTTCCCAGAAGCTACTGTGAAACCCCACATCCGCTGTGTGCTCCAGTCCCTGCATGGCCCACTTCTGCTAGAGAAACAGTAATGGCTCCGCTTCTCCCCTTTCTCTAGAATTAATATTTCCTAATGTTCTCTGTGATATAAATGGACAAAGGTTTACCCTTATCCATCTCCAGAGGCCCCTTGATATACAGATTTCTATAAGCCTTACACCTAAAAGAAATAGAAAGAAAGGGAAAGAATATTGAATTCTTCATCAGAATGTCATCCTTATATTTCTTAAGCCCATTCTAATTTTTTTAACTTTTGAGCTGACAGTGTTTGCTAGTTTATGAAAGTCATTGCTGCTAAGTTCTACTCCTGGGCACATTCGGTAGGTAAACCCCAGTATTGAGCAAACATATTCTTTCTCAAGTTCTTTGATAACTATGACATGAAGGGCCAGACCATCTATCTATATCTTCTCCCAAGACAGGAAATACAAAGGTGGGAAATCACAAAGGGACTGTACATAATCCACATAATATACCTATACAACTGTTTATGAAAACTAGCAACTATTATTATTTTAAATTAATAATTGCCCATTTTTTGCTTATAAAGCCTTTCCCTGCCAGTGTTACCTTGTCTGCAAGATAAGAATATAGTAGTACTCATTTCATAGGATTGCTGTAAGGACTTCATGAGATTAGACAGAGAGAGAGAGAGAAAGAAAGAGGGACAGAGACAGAGAGAGAAGGAGATAGTGTTTGGTAGTAAATGGATAATAAAAGATAGCTGCTATCATCATCGTCATTATCATTATCTTTACTCTTTTCCAGAAAAACTGACAGGTTTAAGTGGTAGATTGATATGCTGGGTTGAATTCTTCATTCCTCTCTGCATCTTTTGCCATGATCTCTTCATGAGCAGAGTGTGAGTCTTCCCTACTTGAATTTGGACTTGGCCATATGACTTGTTTTGGTCAAAAGCATATGAGCAGAAGTAACAATTTGCCAGCTCTAAGCCTAGGCATTAAGAGCCCTGTGTTTCCACTTGCACCCTTGAATTTCCGCCATTGCCATGAGAAGAGTTCCCTTCCAGTTTGTTCCTGCCCTTTCAACCTGAGCCCCAGAATGAATACATAGGGGCCAAAGGTGCATTGGTCAATCCACAGAATTGCAGTAATAAATAAAGCCATCCAGCCAAGACTAACCTAGATTATCTGAACCCCATCCCACCTACAGAGGGGGAAGCAATAGTAAATGATTGGGGTGGTTAGTTATGTAACAATAGTGAACTAATATGCTTCATTTCAGATGTACCTACACAGATGACCTACCAGTGACAGAGTCAAGTGATGACACCTGCTCCCTGACTGAATTATATTACATGTTTTGCCCAAATGTTGGCCTGGTTCTCTGTGAACATTGCCCACAGGAGTGCTGTAGGGACTGAGTGAGTGTGGGGAGCGGTAAGAATCGGTGCCAGTTTCTGCCTTCTGTGTTTTTGCCACCTTCAATGGTCGGCCAGCTGGTGCAGCTGCACACTTTGGACAAATGATATGATATCCTGGGCACTAGCCTAAATGGTACCACACATGAAAAGAACCACAGCTGCTGTTTTTGTATTTCTTGCTGTTCTTGGCTCTGCTGCAATGACTGGGGTGGCATAGATTTCTACACACGCCGTGCAGCTTTCCAAGATTCGTAGATAGAGGTTTGATCAATGCAGCCGCTAATGATGATGACTGTGTATTTGGAAAATAGGCGAGGATCATTTTTGAATAGTCTAATATTCTTTTCTCAGAGTGAAACTTGTTCAAATCAATTAATTACATAAAATGATGGTATAACATCAAATAGATTGTCCTTCCAAGAAAAAATTAAAACCTCGCCTATGTTGTTAATATGTTTTTATATTTTTTAAAGGAGAAAATATCTATTCTTTGCTTTGCATAATATTCATAGCATATATGTAGATAAATCTCATAAGTTAGTCATTTAATAAATCAAATTTATAATTCGTTTCCATATAGTAAAATGGTGATTTGTTTTGCATGTGTTGCCTGGAATAATTAAAAACCATTACTGATTAGTACACGTGGCTGGTGAATGTAATCCATCTCAAAAATTTCTGAGCTTATTTTGAAATCTAAAAATAAGAGAATATGAATAAATGTTCATCAAATTTATAATCTGTAGAATATATCTATTTCTAGCCCATTTTAAGCTTACTCAAAAGTGGGTTTTTTGGGGCTTCCCTGGTGGCGCAGTGGTTGCGCGTCCGCCTGCCGATGCAGGGGAACCGGGTTCGCGCCCCGGTCTGGGAGGATCCCACATGCCGCGGAGCGGCTGGGCCCGTGAGCCATGGCCGCTGAGCCTGCGCGTCCGGAGCCTGTGCTCCGCGACGGGAGAGGCCACAACAGAGGGAGGCCCGCATACCACAAAAAAAAAAAAAAAAAAAGTGGGTTTTTTATTATTGACATCATTTGCTGGTACTATGGAGATGAGAGAAGGCACAGAGAAAAAAAGAAATGTTATATATATATATCCAAAGTTCATAATTTAAGAGGATAAAACATAGCCATACTTCAGAGCACTCTCAATGAAAATCTAGACAAATAAATATATAATGTAGTTGTTTTCCACACTGGTTGCAAATTAAACACTTGGGGAGATTTTCAAAAATATCAATGCCAAGCCCCACACAAAGCTTTCTAATGTAGTTGGTGCTGCTTGGGACCAAGGACTTAGTACTTTATGGAAGCTCCCCACACGATTCTAATGTGTAGGGTTAGACTCACTATTATACGGTATTTTGAATTGTCTAAATTCTAAGGGGATGCTAAAATGGGTACAGTGACTAATTTCAGACTTCTTTAGAGTAGGTTCATAGAGCATTTGTGCTTGTAAGAAGTGTTTTAAAGGAAAGAAGCATGGATTGACATAGACAAGTGTTTTTCTTTTAACATCAAGTCTGTGATTTGGGATTTCTCAAGTTTTATCATTTCACCCAGCAAAACTTAGATGAATTAATCTGTGAGATGATGATCTTTAACTACACATTTCCTCTATCCATATTTTTACTTGATGTCAATATCAATAACATTTTCATATCTGTCTCCTTTGGTAGAATTATGACTTTGGTCAGTGATGTGCTGGAGCAGCTCATAGTGGCCTGCAAAAGTTGATTGTGCATGTGTCTTCCTAACTCTATGTTCAGAAACATCAGGCTGGTAGATTGAAATTAGCCACAGTGGAAGTGTTTACACCACGGACATTGGCAAATGCTAAAAATCAGATACTCTGTCATCCCAAAGATGATTATTAAACATTTGATAGCATTCAACTAACTCCACTGGAAAAGAATTATGGCACATAAATTAATTTTTTAGTTCTTTATCCCAGCTATCTTAAAATTACAAATCTTAATTCTGAAGTACCTATTAATCTGGGGAAAATTGAACTTTCATTTTACAAGAATGCCTTCTGTATTTTTATTTCCTCTTGAGTCTTGCTTCTCATTTTACCCTTACCACTCCAAACAGAAATTCCCACATATTCAATACTGAGAGGAGATTGATTTGTGTTAGCTTAAGAATCATTTTATGTTTTCTCATGCCTGTCTTCATACCATCCCATACCACAGATTTTAGTTTTCATGTAAGCTTCACAGCAGTCCTTTTTTTGTTTGATGAGAAAAGATAACCAAGAAAATAAATTAGGAGCCTTATGATTGACCTTATTTTTCTTTTATTCAAGGAAACCCAAAATGAAGCAAAATAACCAAATTTTGCCAAGGAAAACATTTTCAACCATTTCAATTACTGTTTCAATTGGCTGGTCCGGCTACCAGATTATCCTCTAATCTCTACAAGAATGCTATTTGGGAAAAACTGAAATATGCCCTGCATAGAAGCCACATTCATCCCCTCAGCATATTCTAGTTGGAATAACTTTCTCTCAGCATACTGGAATCAATATTAGAGCAAAATTGGCAGTTCCTGGAAGAACATAATCCATAGATCATATAAAAGCCTAATTCACTACCAGCATATTATTGAAAAGTCTGAAAAATGTTGTGTGCCTGAATCCAAGATAAATAAAAGTGATGATATTGAGATGTTTGTATAACAAATACCTCTAGGCAATGTGCAGGCGTATGTGTATGCACATGTATGTGTGTGTGCATGGTGGTGCATGTGTGCATGACTCTGTATGTCTCTGTGTATATTAAGTAACACAACAATAGAAGGAGGATAATGGTTTCAGTTATTTGGATGGCTACATGAAAGCATCTTGGGATGTGGGTTTTATGAAGTTTACACCCAGAAGTAGCCCCGGCTGCTTATCAGACTTGTGGGTTTAGAGACAGGAAAAGGCTTTTCTCATTTGTTTGTTTGTTTGAATTGAGTCTTGAAAAGTTTGCTATTAAGATGAGGTTATGACATCTTCAGATTGCCATTTCCAATGTGTTCTCAATCAAGTGTGATAAGAGCTACTGTGCACATTGTTTTTAAAAGGTTATGTGTAGTTAGGTTCCTCAAATAGACTCCAGAAAATGCACAAAATAATATGTGTGGCTATGACAACCAGTTGGGTTTGCACCCTTGACTAGTCTCTTCAATAAATTTGGGTTGTCTGGCACTATATTGAATTTATAAAATTCAAACCAAATAAAAGACTGCTAACATCTGTTTCATATGTTAGGACAAGGCCCCCATGAAAGAGCGTGCCATTAAAATCCATGTGAATGTGTTCCGGGGGTGACTTCTGCAGCACACATTAGCCGTCCTCTAGAGCATCATTGCTTAAAGTATGGGCCCCAGAGCGGCAGCAACACCTTCGGAGAGCTTGCTACAAATGCATAATCTCAGGCCACATTCAGACAACTGGATCAAAATCTACATTTGAACAAGATTGCCTGATGACTTCTATGGGCATTAAGATTTGAGGAGCACAGGTTTAAATTATCTTATTTATCTAAGAATGGAAGCAAGTGGGTGTATCTATTCAGTGTCTATATCAGGAATACGATGGATACCACAGTATTTACTGGAGTATTTATCAGTAGCTCTAAGAATAGGATAAAAGTGGACTTTATATGTGGTGTTTCAGCAGTTAGTTAAAATACCATCTATTCATTCCTTCAAAGGTTCCATTGCTAAGATTATTAAACCCATTGAATGTACTTCAAGATCTCAAGGATTGTACAGTGGTAGCCAGAAGTTTTTCTGTGGCTGCTCAGAGTAATGTCTTCTTTGAGAATCTACTCTGTGGTGTCACGAAGGTGTGGAAAGATGTCTTCATACTTAACGTGATTAAATGACTGGAAGTGAGGTCCAGTTCATTTGTATTCTTCAATCAGACTTTTTTAACAGGAGTCCGAAACAGAGTAAGATGTATAGTTGACCCTTGAATAACACAGGCTTGAACTTCATGAGTACACCTATGTGCAGATTTTTTCTAATAGTAAATTTACTACAGTACTACACGATCTGCTGTTGGTTGAATTCATGGATAAGAGAACCACGTGTATGTAGGGCTGATTGTAAGTCACATGGAGATTTTCAATTGCACAGAGGGTGGGGCCTCTAACCCCTGATTTGTTCAAGGGTGAACTGTAGCTTTCAAAGTCCACCCTGCATCATTTAATTCCACAATGGTACTGATTTACTCAAGAGACACACAGGTAATGATTTTTTAGAGCTGAAATTATTGAGAGAGAGTAAGAGAAGGGAGAGGGAGAGAGAGAATGAGAAAGAAAGGAGGATACAGAGTTCTCATACTTTGAAAAGAAAGAGATAGGGAGAGTGAGAGAGGAAGAGACAGGGAGAGAGGGATTGATGGGGAGAAGAGACCGAGAGAGAAGGAGAAAGAGAGAAAAGTAAAATTTGCTACCTAAGATGTCTTCAAAGAGTTGCCCCTACTTGGGCTTCACAAGTTTTGCTGTTACTACAAACCAATTTTAGTCTGAATGCAAATGAACACATTTATGTTTACCAAACCATTCAAAGTGCCTGAAAAATGAGACTGATCAGTTAAATCAATTCCCAAACCATGAGAACTCTGTATCCTTGCGTTCCCGCATTAAAACACTTTGATTCCAAAGAGTCATGACAAAAGGAAAACTACAGCCAAAAGCAATTTTTTTCCTACATAGTGTTCTCCTGAATCCCTGTCTTGTTACTGAACTTAGTGAACTTTCAGGATGACCTGGAAGGAAATGAAAAAGACTACAAAACACCATCATCTCTCCCCTTCCTCCCCAAAGCAGCCTGTAGTCAGTTCCCAGCTTTCTTGTTATGGGGTCTCACCCCTGAACTCTCCAGAGCCAAAGGGTCTCCCTCACTCACCAACACCCACTCCATCCTCAAACAGAGGAAGCTTCTCCCAAAGGCCCTGGAGGCTGAACACCTGGGGACCTACCTGTTAAGAACACAGGGCTCTGGCAGCAGAGAAACCAGGGTTTGTGTTCCAGCTTAGAAGCTTGGTGGCTTTGGGCAAGATGGTTCTTCCATCTGAGTTTCCTCATCTATAACAAAACATCTATTTCAGAAGATGTCATGAATGTTATACACAAGACTGTAATTCAACAACTTAGAAAACGTTTATTATATATGGTAACTCTTCATCCTCCCACCCTACCTCCAAGTTCCTTTTCCCTCCTTGTTTCCTCTCTTTCAGTCTGTTTCTCCCTCTCTCTTTTTGTCCATATTCCTTTCCCTCTTCCTCCAACCATCACCATTCTTCATGTTCAAGACAAAAAGCTCACAAGCAAAATATTACAAGCCAAAATTATGTTTAGCCAAAAGAATCTCAGGAGCCCCAAAGCCTGTAAGTCTGCAGGGACCATCAATCATTTCTTACCTTCCTGGTTAATGACCCATTTATTTCTGCAACCAACAGATCCTTCTCAACTTCCCACCAGCATTTTAGATGCTCAGGCTTAAGAGGAACTGGCTTAGAAGCCACATGTGGTACTTTTCACCTTAAGCTGAATCACTGTTCCAGTTGCCCTCAATCTTTGTGGTTGTAGTTGTTTTACGCCATTATCAGACCTGAGTGGACTTCTATTATCTCCTGTATCTCCTGACTTCTCCTTCTCCATCCCACACAGAGATTTTTCTGTAAAGATTAAGTGGAGGTGGCTGTGAGACTGATATTTTCACAACAGTGCCTGAAATTTTAGCAACTAGAATTCCAACTGCAAGCCCAACACGACCATCCTTAGGGTCCACATGCTACCCGAGGACAGGTTGATGTCCTCTTTGGGTGCAGCACTTTCCAAATTCCTGTTCTGGCTCTGAGTTGAATGGATCAATTGTCATAAAATAGTTTGGTGTGAATAAGTCTTAGGGTACTGAGTTTGTGACTGAGTTAATTTTTATAATATCAGTTAGAATGCTTTATACTCTAGTCTTGTGGTAGTGTCTCTCTCATTTGCTTGCACTCTGATGTGCTTTGCAGGAAAGAATAGAGTTGCAGGAAGCTGCTCCAAAATTACACCTCACCAGCAGCCTCTGACCACCAAGTAAGAGAGACTGCTACTGAGAGACCATTAACAATTGTGGAGATTCTAAATCATTGAGGCACTTGACAAAAGAGAGTTTGTGGATCATATGAAAATCCACATAGGTCCAGGAGAGTATACTGAGCACATAAATGTTCTTGCATAAATGTGTCACTGAGAAGAGAAGTGTGTGAGCCACTGTTTTGGAGTAAGAGACAGCAGAGAAGAATTCAGTTTCACCCTGAAGTGGCTTATTTAGCCACAGGCCATCAGAAATGTAGACAGCATCACATTTCCCTTTGAGCTAGATTTGTAATGACGGGGTGCACCAAATTCCTTCGCTCAAGTGAAATTTGAATGCTTTTTTTCGGTAGAACTCTAAAGTGTCAAAAGGTGTTTTACCATAGTTAAATTTCTTGACGGGATAAAAAAATTTATTGTTGAGCCATCAAAACTGCTGAAGAGGAAACCCATGTGTGTTATACACCCCCATACCACTTGATTGTTGAGTAAGGAAGAAGTGGGGAGGTCTTCAAATAGGATGGGAAGACTTTAAACGTGAGTCCTGTGTGCTTATTGTTGCTTAGAGTGGACCCTTTTTGCCCCTCCATTTATGTGCCAAATGAGTTGGATGTGGTTGGTCGTGTGGTTTTTAGCTAAATTAGATTGTCCATGGGAGTCAGCTGCTTTGGTCTATAACTGAGACCTTAAATGCCATTTTATAAACACTGAAAAAGAAGTCTCTCTCTAGGTAAATGTTAGTAGAGCAGGAATTTGGGGGTGCTAATTAGTAGGTCTTATAGATTTCATGCTTTGAAAACATACTATTTCACAACCTAACGTGGTATCCAATACAGGAAAATTAAAGAAAAATTCCCATGCAGTAAGAGTAGTATTCCTACAGCAGGAAATAATTATGGTCAGCAATGTGACAGTAAAGTCATCCCAAAGTTAGCTGACTATGGTGGATTAAGTTCACATCTGGCTAGTAGAGACTATCCCCAAAATGATTCTGGGAATGCAGGGAAGCCTTTGACAGAGCTGTGGCTTTGCTCTGTCTTTGTGAGCGTCAGCTGACAGGGTTTCATCAATACATTCTTTATGACATCATTATGTGGATGAACAATTTGTGGGCCAAGAAGTCTGAGAATCCCTGGGGCGAAGGGAAATTCCACAGACATCCATGGTCTTGGATGCTCAGTGAGTAAACTCTGGTTTTTAAGCAGTTCCTAGAACCTGAGAAATAGCTGGTCATGACCCAAGCCTACACCCTTCAGCCTGAGCTTTCTCAGGGAGGGTTGGATATGTCTGCAAACCCCACACTGCCCCACATGTCCCTAATACCTTACAGCAAATGAGATTAATATGGCAGGAGATGTTCTTTAATTAAACTCTTTAATGGAGAATGTTCATGTAAGGAGCCTGAAGGCTAGGATACCGACGCCCTGTTTCATTGATGCCAATTAACACGCTGTCATAGCACTGGCATGCATGAGGCACGAGCCCAACCTTGCTCTGGAAAAAAAAAAATTCAAAAATTCTTATGGCTGAATGCATAAACCTTCATTATTATAATATTTTAAGCATTATATGGAAAGATGCACTTTCATCTTGGTAGAGATAGATAGATAGATAGAGATAGATAGATAGATAGATAGATAGATGATAGATAGATAGGTAGATGGTCACCTACCCTGTACACACTGTCTACCTTTCCTATATTAACTAACTCTCATAACTCTGTCAGAATTCTGGATGTTACCTAAACTAAGCTTATTTCCTTTCATCATACCTTTATTCTGCATCATTTCCACTACTGCCCCAGCCCAGTCTCTGTACTTCTCCTTTAAGACAACTAAAAAGATATGATTAAATTTCTCTGAAGGATCTGACTAGACAATGACTCTGTCTTCCTTTAGCTTCCAGGATTTTGTTTTCACCTCTGTCACTTCACATTCCATTCCATCTTGTGACATGATCATTGTGTACCTGCTCAAAAATATGGTCTGTGCACTTAAATGTATATTAAATTTTGGAAGTGATCTGTTAGCTTTTATTGCAGGCAAACTTTGCTTGTAAAAGACAAAACTGATCTGTATGTTTCACTTAGTTAACTTGGCTTCTCTTTTTCTGACTGAACACAATCAAACAAAATAGTATGTGCAGAATCAGGTAAAGTAAGGGCCATATGCAGAATGATTCTATTTGTAACGTGATCCCTAGTGCCATAATCCCTCTCTTTGGCAATAATATCCATGGACCTCAAAATCAGAAAGATCTGTATCTCCTGTATAGAGGGCTCATGAAGATAATGCTTTCTGGCCTATTGAAATTATTCTAATTTAATTTTATATTTTTGAGCTATGTGATGTCAAGTTAGATATATGAAGAACATAAAGAAATGAATGGTATTCTCTTGACTAGACATACCCTTAGTTCTAAATGGACCATTTCAACATCATATATGTTTAATTTATCAAACGTAAGTGGAATATAGGGGTTCTTTTGGCAGCTACTAATTTGTATGTCTGCCTGTACCCAAGGAGTATATTACTCTCTTATGACCCCATCCTATGTGAATAATGTATACATTATTGACACCTAATGAAAATTACTAAATATTAAAGTGCTACTTTACCTGACTCTGCACATACTATTTTGATTGATTGTGTTCAGTCAGAAAAAGAGAAGCCAAGTTAACTAAGTGAAGCATACAGATCAGTTTTGTCTTTTACAAGCAAAGGTTGCCTGTATTATCTCACTGTATATGTTTGTGAAAGCATGAATAAACCTACAATGATGTTATGAAAAAGATAGGTATTTAAAGAAGGGCACCAAGAAATGAAAGTTTTAGCAAGGCAACTCATTCTTATATTGAACCTACAATTTCCTTTACAAATTATGGTCTTATTTAATGTCTGCTTTTTTTTTTTTTTTTTTTTTTTTTTTTTTTTTGTGGTATGCGGGCCTCCCCCTGCTGTGGCCTCTCCCGTTGCGGAGCACAGGCCCCGGACGCGCAGGCCCAGCGGTCATGGCTCACGGGCCCAGCCGCTCGCGGCATGTGGGATCCTCCCAGACCGGGGCGCGAACCCGGTTCCCCTGCATCGGCAGGCGGACGCGCAACCACTGCGCCACCAGGGAAGCCCTTAATGTCTGCTTTAAGAAAAATCATTGTACCAAGCTAAGTTTGCTTTAAACGATAGGTATAGAAGCTTTAGTGTTTCATGTTATAAGAATTCAGTGCAATGTTTAATTTTAAGTGAAAATGAGACAAAAAGCAGTTAATACTTACATTGCCGGTCAAAGCTGTTCTATACTATTATGAAACACAAGACTTATTTTAATATATATTTACCCAAAATAGTAAACATATTTCAGTGACAATGTAGCATCTTATAAAGAACATGGGCTTTGACATTTGACAGACCCAGATTCAAATTATGCTTTTGCCGCTTAATAGCTGTGTGCCGTTAGGTGACAAACTTAAACCAAGCCTCAGATTCCTCCTCTGTGAAAAGAGAATAATGATACTTTTTAAAAAGCTATAGTGACATGTTCAGTGAAGCACTATTCATACTAACAAAACTGGAAAACAACCTCAATGTCCAATTCTAGTTGTATTTATCAGCTCACAATAATGCATGTAAAAAACATCTCCAAACTCAGTGGTCTGCAACAGCAGGCATTTATTTAATGCTCATGTATCTGCAGATAAGTTGAGATTGGCTGATTTAGTCTAGCCTCGAATGGGCAACTCTGCTTTGGTGGTACTTGGATCCAAGGTCCAATTTGGGTTCTGATTTGTTCCCATATGTGCTTACTTGGGGGTCCAAGCTGGAAGGACAGCAGCTACCTAGAGTGAGTCATCAAAGCATTAGAGCCAAACTAATTTGGTCAAGCACAATTAACAACTCCGTTTGCATAAAATACATTAACTTCTATTGGCCAAAATAAGTTCCATGGCCAAACTCAATATCAACAAAGTTAAAAAGTTATCTACAGTAGGAGAGGAGGAAAGTAAATATTTACTGTACAATAATCCAAGTTATCACAGTAGCTAAGTAGTAAGTGATTTAATGATTAAGCAACATTCATAGGATGAAAAGCTATCTATCCATTTAAACAATTGTAATAGGAAAAAGAAGCATAGTAATATGCTTAGGATCTATTTTCAAGGGAAAAATTACACTATAAAAACATGTGCATGGAAGATTTTGGAACAAAATATTAACAGTGGTTATCTTTGAGGAATGCTCTGTTAGATGATTTTGATTTCTTCCCCTGTACATACTCTTCAATGTTTTCCAAGTCAGCTGGATTGATTGCATATTATTCTTGTCATTTTGTCAATTCAAACAGTTAATTCGTAAAACTTGTTTTTCCAACTTTGAAAAAACATAACTTCTTATTTGGGGCAACAGAAAACAACCACATTAATTAATGTGTTTTAAATGAGAAAATAAATGTGAGTATGTTGTAAATTATAAAGCAGAAAAAGTAAGAGATTATTTTGATAATTTGGACTATGTCTCAAATTCCAGTATTCAATATTTTAAGTGGTTTTTCCTGAGAATACAAAAAATGCCTTTATCTTACTCTCATTCTTAAAGGATAGTTTTACTGTGCATAAAGTCCTAGGTTGACATTTATTTTCTTTCAAGCTTAGAAGATATTATTCTGGTTTACAGTGTTGCTATAAGAAGTCTGCTTCAGTTTATTTTTACTTGTATGAAATTATTTTATCTTGTCTGTATTTTAAGATGCTTTTGTCTTTGATGTTATTCTGTTTCATGGCAATGTGTCTAGGTGTGCTATTTTTTTTAAGTTGCTTGGTATTTATTGGATTTCCTAGAGCTAAAGATTGTTATATATCAATTATACCAGAAAGTCCTAAATAATTAAATCTGTGAATATTTCCTTGTTCCCATTCTCTCTCTCTCTCTCTCCATCTGAACCTTCAGTTACATTTGCTGTCTTCTGTTTTGCTTAATTATCTTTCAGATGTTTAATCTCTTTGACCCCATCCTGTATTCTCAGTGACACCTTTATTTTCAGATTCTTTAACTTCCTGGTGACTTTTAAAAATATCTCTTGTCCTTCTTCAGAAACTTGATATTTTCTTACTTCTTGAAACATGTGGCTGTTATTCATTTCATAGTCTGTATGTGTCTTTCCAAAATCTACAACATTTTGAGTTGGATTTTTCTGGCGATGTTCACTCGTAGCTGCTTGTATGTCTTCAGTCTCCTTGTGAGGAAATTCTTTCCTAGTTCATCTATTCATGTGACACATTTTGGAAGCTCTTGCTTTTAGACTACCTCTTTGCTCTTATATCTCCCCTTGCACAGACTCCAGGTTTTGTATCTGCTCTGCCCATGCAGCTGTGAGCCACCAGGTATGGCAGATGCCCTCATGGTAAACAATGATTTTGGAACTTGTCTACTTTTCTGTATTCACACCTTTTTGATATCTGCCTATCAAGATCTTGACTTTCTCATGAGCTCAGACAAGTAATACAAAAATATATCATTAAAAAATTTATTCAGTATTTATGGGTATTATTTTCTGGAAGAGTTTTTCTGGACAACTAGCCTACCATATTTTCAAAAATAAAAGTGCCTAATCGTCTTTTAAATTATTTGCTTACCTCTAGACAAATGAAAGCCCTTCACGGATATGTGCTATGGTATGCATGTGGAAATCCCTGAAACCAAACCCAGTACCTGACACATACAAGGCAATGAAGGAATAAGAAAGAAATGAATGGTGCCGATCATATAATCTTATTGCACAAGGTCTTTGAAACTACAAATAATTCAAGATATATGACATTACTATTTCCCCAAGGGATTTGGAAGTCATATTGAGTTTCTTATTTTACTATAAAGGTATCTAAAAGAAATTGCATAGCCCAGTGAAAATGTAAATTATCTGACAAAATCGAAAAGTCAAAATATTGCTAAAATCTGTAATTTTTGCATAACTAGATATTTTTTAAAACTTATGGCAACTGGCAGAGAGAGTGCAATTTGATATTAGACTACTATGCTTTAATTGCCTAGCTTTGACTTAATCGTTTGCACTCAAGAAAAGGACAATCTGATAGGTATCTTTATCCCTACCTTTGCTTAATTTGGTAGACATGTTCTGTCCTCTACACAAATGAACCCATGTGATAGAGGGGAAAACGGCAATTTATGCTAGAAACTCCTATATTTTAAGGAAAGTTTTGGGGACTGGATCCTAGAGGAAGATTTGAGGCATATTAATTTATTTTCGGGGCTTCCCTGGTGGCGCAGTGGTTGCGCGTCCGCCTGCCGATGCAGGGGAACCGGGTTCGCGCCCCGGTCTGGGAGGATCCCACATGCCGCGGAGCGGCTGGGCTCTTGAGCCATGGCCGCTGGGCCTGCGCGCCCGGAGCCTGGAGGCCCGCGTACCACAAAAAAAAAAAAAAAAAAAAAAAAATTATTTTCAACTTTAATTGACTATGTATGGCCTGATCATTAAAAAAAAGCTTACTTCCAAGGTTTTCATTTTTTATATTTTTAGGGTTTATGTTTTAGAATAGTCACAATATTTGTAAAGCCAAGCATTTAAATATGGAAAGGGCCATGAAATTTTTATGTACTTTTACTGGGATGTTAATAATCTTCTCTAAAAAGAAAACTACATTGATGAAAATTCCTGGGAAGAGGGCAGACCTGTGTCAGTGTGTGTGCGCGTGTGTGTGCGCATGCATGTGTGTGTTGTGTCTACCTGTGTGTTTATACTTGTTTGCGGTTCACATATTTTGTGGTTGTATTATCCAAAGTTTGTTCCCTCCCTTCTGATGAAGACTTGCATTCCATCTTCATTGCTGTGTGCAGTTCTTCTGTGTGGTTTGCTTTTTCTTGCATCTGAAAATAATTTGGGAGAGACAGAAACATAAAATTTGATTTGGCCTGAAAAATCTTCTCTCCATTTGTCTTTAAAATGTGACCAGTCCAGCCATTTCTATATAAGGATAAAGAGTCAAAGACAGGCTAATCCAGGAAAAATGTGAACCTGAAGATTTCCTCAAATCTGATATTTGGACAAACCAATCCCAAAATATCCAAGATTTATTCCTTGGCTCTGAGAATTGCAACATCATACGAATAGTTCTTTTCCCGTTATTGGCCGTTCTTTTGCTTGTTCACATTTTGCCATCGAGGTTTTCTTCTTAAGAGTCTTGAGAAAGCTTGAGTTTAACTAGAATGAACACTGCTCTCCCAAAGTCCCAAGAGGTGCAAGTCAAAATGATTTTATGTTCAGGCATCAGTGCAAAATATTTAAGTCTGGAGGACTTCGCTCCAAAATTAGGCCAAAGATAGAAACCATTTTCTAAACTATGGACCATCCAATTGAAGGCAACATCACTCAGGCATATTTACAAAAGTTTTGAAACTATGGTGTGTGATTATCATAATGTTCAATGGGAAAGCAGGATCTAAAATTACATGATGCTACATTAGTACAACCATGATTTTTTAAAAGCTAGGATAGAAAAATAAATCAGGTAAAAATATACCATAAAACTGTTAATAGTCATTATCTTTTTGTTTGCAGAATATGGGATTTTTTAAAAAAACCTTTGTTAATTTAAAAAATTTAGTAGTTAAGTATTTTTCTGATTTTATTTCTGTATTGATTTATATATTTATTTTGAAGGGGCGGTGTGTCAAGGCAGAACAAGTTTCCAGGGACCTGAGTTCAGATTCTGTTCCTTACCATCTACTAACGAGGGTTCCATACTGGAATCTTTCAAAAAATACTATTTTCCTGAAACTGTATCTCATTTCATACCTTATTGTGGTGATCTATAGAAAATGTAATTTTTTCTATTCCTCTTATATAGGAAAGTGGATAGTTATTTAGAATTATATTTGTATTGAGAGATGTCACAAAGCACGCGTTTTACTTTGAAGTGACATTTCAGATGAAAATGTTTGCCTTGATGACCCAAAAGAGGCTGGGTCTGACAGAGGGTAAGGTGATTGCTCTGCTTGATGTGGAGAATAAGTACCGATATGTGCTACAGAACAATGAAAGCACAGGTGGGTTATGAACCATCACTTTTATGGGTTTCTGTGTGTTGGGTTTTTCCACTTAAAGGCACATTTCTCTAAATGTTGGATATTGCTTTAAATCCCCAGGCTGTAGTGGCATTAAGTCATCATAGCAAATACCTCATGTGGAATTATTTACCCAATAACTGAGTATATTTTCTCTCAACCCAACATTTTACATCTCCATATCCAGTCAACATAGTTCTAAAATAAAATAAAACCATGAAAATTTCCAGAATTTTCAACTCTAATGTACACCCTCGTTCTGATTTTCAACTGTGGTAATCCAGTTTTTAATATAAACTGTAGAATGTGCCTTTAATCCATTAAAAGTTGCATATTTTTCTATTCCTTGCTCTCTTTCAACAGAAAGATTTCCCTCTAACCAAAGGCTGATGCCTTCTGGTACCTTCAAGTAATACCTACAGTGAATATGATTTCTTAGAAGTTTTCTTTTGAAAAACATTATAAAATAGTCTACACAGACCACAAACATTCCCCTGCAACAGAGTGCAAATTCTACACAGGTCTCATTAACAGCCTACCTGTTTAGATTATCCAGTGGAGAGTTATGACAGTGGTTTGTCTGTGGAATTCCAGCCTGTGCCATTTAAGGCAGAGCAGTTACCTTAATTTTTTTCAGAGGACACTTGTCTTCAGCACTCTGGTTGAATTTTTTCAAGGAGAAAGACATTTCTCAAGCAGTGAACATCCTTATGGATATTGGAATCAATATGAAGTTGGAATCATAGTCACCTATGGAAACCTGGGCATTTTTAGGTAAATACTGGTAAATATTCTGAAAGGTCATTGGGCATCACTCAATCTAGAGGTTCAGATGGGTTTTATTCAAGATGATTTTAGACTTTATATTTTAATTGACTGAGGCTAATGGATAAAATTTTAGGTGAAAACAAATATTGTTGCTTTATTGTATATTATTAAAGTTTTGAACATTCTGTATTATAAGTAACTTATTGACCCAGTTTGGGTAATGGGCTCACCACTAGACCCATGAGAAAGCATACACCTCCAAAGTAAAAGTGGGGTGCTATTACCAGATGAATGGGAATGAAAGCTGAGAAGGCAAAAAAAATTGTCCAGTCTTTTAAATGTATTTCACCTGTTTCATAAGTCAGGTATATGAATGAAAAACAGTGGCCTTTTCCCACAACTGCTGATTTATTTGAAATATTTTAATCTTCTTTCTCTCCCTCCCTTCCTCCCTTCCTTCCTTCCTTCTTTCCTTTCTTCATTCTTTCCTTTTCTCCTTCCTTCCTCTCTTCCTTCTATTAGGGACACACTGGCATTTCAAAGCACAAGATTGAATGTACAGACGCAGTTCAAGTTAACAATTGAGACTCAGAATCAAATCAAACAACAGTTCATTTATCAGAGTTTTTTCAGTTTTGTGGCTTGCTACAAAGTCATTAGATATCTGTGCAGAACCAAGCTATCTTTTCTTGTAAGAAAGTAGTACGTGCTCTTTCAAATTTTAAAAACAGATTTTTTTCAGTTTCAAGTATTTTCCCAAATGTGTTTCTTAAAACTTTGTACTCTGCTACTATAAGAACAATTATAGAGTTAGAAAAGTATTTTTAAAAGAAAAAAAATTATGAAAATGGTCTAGGACTTTTAGTTTGTGTCTTGTGCTCAGGGTTGCTTTTAGTTATTGAATAAAGACATTTTTCTGCTATTAAAATTAGTCCAAATTTATATAATGACATTAAATATATGTATTTTTAAATGGTGTCCTGAAAACTACTAGAACTTTTATGTTGCCCAGATGAATAAGCTAGAGAATTTTGTTACGTGGCACCGTAACTTTCTTGGCGGCTGTTGTTGTCAGTATTAGAAGTTTCAAGAATAAAATGGTTTTTGTCTTTCTTTTATTTCCTCCTGAAACTCATTGCCTGAAAAACCCATTTATATTGTGCATCTCTTACATATTGGCTGAATTTGTTACATTATCATTAGGTCAGAAGATGTTATATAAACATGGGCTGGGGGCACTTGTCTATGACTATGCATCACTGACCCAGTAGAATCTTTCCAAAGAAAACAGGTTAAACTTGATTGCAATTAAGATGATTCACATCGTTTACATCCAATCACATATGTAAATAGGTCATTTTCTACTCAAGTAATAAAGTTAATGGAGCTCAGTTCAAACTCTCTCTTTAAAATGAGAATACTTATACAGTATAGACAGGTAAGAGTTCAGTCAAAATTGTCAGTAAGAGACTTCCACTTCTTAGAATATAGAGTAGACATACTTTTCCTTATTTTTCTCACTATGAACAATTAAAAGTCCTGGTCACTATGTACAAAACAAACATAGAAAGACTCTGAAAGGTGAGAAAAGAAGGTAGACTGACTAGGGACCTCAGGACCTAAGATACAACACAGTGGTGAGTTCTCTATATTTTCCTTTTGCCTTATACATCCCAGACTTGGAGCTAAAGAAACCGGCAACTAAGAAACACAAATGGATACAAATTTTAAAAGCCCTAGCAGCCAAATAAATAAGGTTAAAAAAATTCATTAAAAAAAAAAAAAAAACCCTAGCAAAAACCTACTCTCTTTAGCTGAAGGATCATGAACAGGGCAGTCTAGCAAGACAAATTTTTTAGACAAAAGCTGCTCTACTTCAATTAAATACCACAGGGAAAAAACTGTGATTCCACTCCCCACCCATGCCAGCAAAGGCTGACAGGGGAGTCTAGACTTCCACCATCACCAGGATGTAAGGAGTGCCCTCCAACACTAAGGTGTTGTCACAGGAAGCCTAGTGGAACATCAGGACTTTCACCATTGCCCAGCAGTAATGAGACCCCACCCTCCGGTATCACATGCGAGAGCAATAGGAAGCCCTCCGATCTCTACCAGCCAGGTGGTATCAGATGATGCTAGTGGGGAGGCTGGATTCTCATCCATGCCTAGCAGTGATAAGGAGCTCCTTCTCTTTTTGGAAGTCAACAGAGGCTGAGCAGAAAACAAGAAACACTTCTAGCAGTAATGAGGTGACACATGCACTTCACCTGCCAGAGTAGTGTCAGAAGAAGCTAACTGAAGCAAATGAAATTACTAGGGAAATAGAGGGACATTACATAATGTTAAAAGATCAATTCTCCAAGAAGATATAGCAATCCTAAATTCATATGTACCAAAAACAGAGCAACAAAATATGTGAAACAAAAACTGGTAGAACTATAAAAAGAAATAAGTCCACAGTTATAGTTGAAGATTTCAATACCCTTCTCTCAGTAATTGATAGAACAATTAAACAGGAAATCAGCAAGGATATAAAAGAACTCAAAAACACCATAAACCCACAAGCTCGAATTGACATTTATAGAATACTTCACAACCAACAGCAGAATATGCACTTTTCTCAAGGACCCATAGAACATATACTGAGATAGACCACATCCTGGGCAATAAAACAAACTACAGCAAATTTAAAATAATTAAAATTATACAAAGTGTGGTCTCTAGCCACATTGGAGTCAAACTAGATACCAATAACAAAAAGATAACAGGAAAACTTCCAACCACTTGGAAACTAAACAACACATTTGAAAACATGAGTTAAAGAGGAAGTCTCAAGGAAAATAAAAAATACTTGAATTGAATGAAAATTAAAAGACAACATATCAAAATCTGTGGGACATCACGAATACAGTTTTGAAGGGAAATTTTATAACACTAAATGTTTATATTAGAAAGGAACAAATATCTCAAATCAATAATCTACACAAATAAATTTAATAACTTAGAATAAATGGACCAGATTCTCAAAAAGCACAAGCTACCACAATTCACTCAATATGAAATATAGAATTAGAATAGTCCAAAATCTATTAAGGAAATTGAATTCATAATTTTAAAACTAATTATACAGATATTGAAAGAATAATTCATTATACCCAATGTTTTTCAGAAAATAGAATAAGAAAAAACATTTACCATTTAGTTTTATGAAGCTGATATTTTTCTGATACGAAAACAATTCTAAGATAGTAAAAATAATAATAAAGGCTAATAACCCTTATGAATATAGATGCAAAAATTCTTAACAAAATATTAGCAAATAGAATACAGCAAAATATAAAAAGAATTATACATCATGACAAAGCAGGGTTTATTTCAGGGCTACAAGGCTAGTTCACTATTTGAAAATTAATAATGTAATCCACCATGTTAATAGGCTGAAAGACAAAAAAATCACATAATAATATCAATTGATGCAGAACATGCACTTGACAAAAATTCAGTGTTCATTCAAGATAAAAGCTGTCAGAAAATGAGGAATAAAGGGGAGTTTCCTCAACTTTATAAACAGCATCTACAAAACCAAAACACCCTACAGCAAAGATATCCTTAGTGGTAAAAAGACTAAATGCTTTCCCCCTAAGATCAGGAGAAAGCTAAGATGTCTGCTCTGACTGCTTTTATTCAAATAGTGCTGGAAGTTCTACTCAACGCAATACAGCAAGAAAAGGAGATAAAAACCATACAGAACATAATACCCAAAAAAGTGAAACACTTAGGTATAAACCTAACAAAATATGTACAAGATCTGTATGGGGGAAACTGCAAAACTCTGATGAATGAAATTGTTTTTTAGAGAACTAAATAAGTGGAGAGATAGTCCACATTCACCGATAGGAAGACAATACTGCCAAGATGCCAGTTCTTCCCAAATTCATCTATGGATTCATTGCAAGCCCAATCAAAATTTCAGCAAGTTATTTTGTGGATATCGACAAACTGATTCTAAAGAGAGGTAAAAGACCAGGAAGAGCCAACACAGTACTGAAGGAAAAGAATAAGTCAGAGGACTGACATTACTCAACTTCAAGATTTACTATAAGCTACAGTAATCAGGAGAGTGTGGTAAATAGGTAAATATAGGCATACCTCAGAGATATTGAGGGTTCCGTTTTAGACCACTGTAATAAAGTGAATATCACAATAAAGTGAATCACATGAATTTTTTCATTTCTCAGTGCATATAAAAGTTGTGTTTACACTATACTCTAGTCAATTAAGTGTATAATAACATTATGCCTTAAAATGTATATACCTTAATTTAAAAATACTTTATTGCTAAAAAATGCTAACCATCATCTGAGCCTTCAGTGAGTCATAGCAGTAACATCAAATATCACTAATCACAGATCACCATAACAAATATAATAATAATAAAAAAGTTTGACATATTGTGAGAATAACCAAAATGAAACATAGAGACATGAGGTGAGCAAATGCTGTTGGGAAAATGGTGCAAATAGACTTTCTCAACACAGGGGTGCCACAAACCTTCAATCTGTAAAAAATTCAACATCTGGAAGCACAATAAAGCTAAGTGCAATAAATCTACAGGTATGCCTGTAGATCATTGGAACAGAATAGAGAGTCCAGAAAGATACCCATACAAGTATAGTCAAATGATCTTTGACAAAGGAATAAAGGCAATATAATGGAGCAAAAAATGTGCTGGAACAACTGGGCATCCACATGCAAAAAAATGAATTCTAGACACAGACCTTACACCCTTCACAGAAGTTAACTCCAGATGGATCATAGACACAAATATAAAACACAGAACTATAAAACTCCTAGAAGATAACATAGGAGAAAATCTAGATGACCTTGGGTATGGTGATGACTTTTTAGATACAATATCAAAGGCACAATCCATGGAAAAAATAATTGATAAGCTGGACTTCATTAAAATTAAAAACTTCTGCACTGTGCAAGATAATGTCAAGGGAATGAAAAGACAAGTCACAGACTAGGAGAAAATATTTTCAAAAGACACATCTGATAAAGGACTTGTTATCCAAAATATACAAAGAACTCTTAAAACTCAACAATAAGAAAACAACTCAATTTCTTTAAATGGGCCAAACAACTGACACCTGACCAAGGAAGATATTCAGTTACCAATTAAACATATGAAAATATGCCCCATATCGTATGTCATCAGGGTAATGCTAATTAAAACAACAATGAGATACCACTACATATCTAGCAGAATGGCTAAAATCCAGAACACTAACAACACCAAGAGCTGGTGAGGATGTGGAGCGACAGGAACTCTCATTCATTGCTGGTGGAAATGAAAAATAGTACAGCCACTTTGAAAGACAGTTGTTTCTTACATAACTAAATATACTTTTACCATACAATCCAGCAATTGCACTCTTTGGTATTTACCCAAAGAGTTAAATATGTATGTTCACACAAAAACCTGCACACAGATGATTATAGCAGCTTTATTCATAATTGCCAAAATTTGGAGGCAACCAAGATGTCCTTCAGTAGGTGAATGAATAAATAATCTGTGGTACATCCAGACAATGGGCTGTTATTCAGCTCTAAAAAGAAATGAGCTATCAAGCCATGAAAAGACATGGAGGAACCTTAAATGCATATTATTAAGTGAAAGAAGCCAATCTGTAAAGGCTACATACTGTGTGATTCCAACTGTACAATATTCTGTAAATAACAAAACTAAGGAAACAGTAAAAAAAAAAAAAAAAATCAATAGTTACCAGGGGTTACAGAATGGGAGAAAATATTTGCAAATGATGCAACCAACAAGTGTTTAATCTCCAAAATACACAAACAGCTCATACAACTCAACAACAAAAAAACAAACAACCCAATCGAAAAATGGGTAGAAGGGGACTTCCCTGGCAGTCCAGTGGTTGAGACTTCACCTTCTAATGCAGGGGGTGCGGGTTTGATCCCTGGTCAGGGAGCTAAGATTCCCACATGCCTCGTGGGCAAAAAACCAAAACATAAAACAGAAGCAATATTGTAACAAATTCAATAAAGACTTTAAAAAATGGTCCACATCAAAAAAAATCTTTTTTAAAAAAAGAAAAATGGGCAGAAAACCTTAATACAGGGGTCCCCAACCCCTGGGCCGCAGACCACTACTGCTGGTCCGTGGCCTGTTAGGAACGGGGCCACACAGCAGAAGGTGAGCAGCGGACAAGTGAGCGAAGCTTCACATGCTGCTAACCATCACTCGCATTAACGCCTGAACCATCATATCCCACTGCCCCCCGCAACCACAGTGGATACAGGGTGAAAGGCTGAATAGGCAGAGCACAGAGGATTTTTAGGACAGTGAAAATACATGATACTATAATAATGGATATGTATCATTACACACTTGTCCAAACCCATAGAATATACAACACCAAGAGTGAATGCTAAGGTAAACTATGGACTTTGGGGTGATTATGATGTGTCAACGTAGGTTCATCAGTTGTAGCAAATGTACCCTGTGGTGAGGGATGTTGATAATGGGGTAGACTTTGCATGTGTTACGGGCAGGGGGTACATGAGAAATCTCTGCACCTTCCTCAATTTTGCTGTGAATCTAAAACTGCTCTGAAAAAAGTATTAAACCATACAGACCATAAAGAAAAAAATAAAACTACCCCTATTTGTAGATGACATGATTGTCTGTGTAGAAAATCCCAAGGAATCTATTAAAAACTACTAGACCTGTTAAGTGAGTTCACCAAGATTGCAGGATACAATAAACGTGTAAAAGTCAATTGTAATTGTACATACTAACAATGAACACATGGACACCAAAATTAAAAATACAATGACATTTTTGGTCACTCCAAAAAAAATGAAATGTTTGGGTCTAAGCATGTACAGGACCTATAAGCTGAAAACTATAAAATGCTGATGAAAGAATTCAAAGATATAAATATAGAACCATATTGTGTTCATGAATTGGAAGACTCAACATAGTTAAGATGTTAGTTTTCCACAGGTTTCTATACAGGTTTAAGACAATTTCTATCAAATTCCAAGCAAAGATTTTATGTAGCTAGGGACATGATTATTCTAAACCTTATATGGAAAGGCAAAGGAACTAGAATAGCTAAGATGATTTTTAAAAAGAGTAAAATGGGAAGAACTCTCTCCCTTATTTCAAGACTTATTATGTAGTGACTGTAATTAAAATAGTGTGATATTGGTGGAGAATATACACACAGATCAATGCAATAGAATAAAGAACCCAGAAATAGACCCACATAATTACACCAAACTGGTTTTTGACAAAGGAGCAAAAGCAATGCCATAGAAGGAGGATAACATTTTCAATAAGTGGTACGGGAGTGATGGGATGTCTGTAGACAAAAAAAAAAAAAAAAAAAAAAAAAAGGAACTTTGACCTAATCCTCACACCTTATATAAAATATAAATCAAAATGGATCATAGACTTAGTGGTAAAAAATAGAACTCTAAAACTTTTAGAAAGAAACAAAAGAGAAAAGAGAAAATCTATTTACTTTCAGACATTTACAGATATTGTAAAAAATCAGGACACTGGAGGTACAGTTGTCTTGTACTTAAGAGAAAGAAAAAAATTTATTTTAACCCATGGAGGATCCTCAAAATTGTTTATGAATAGATCACCTTCTGAGATTAATGGATACATAAAAAAGGCAATATAAATAATTGAATTGGGATGAATAAAATGGACAGTAATGGGATTAAAACAAAGGTTTCACCGCAGCACTACCAAAGGCTGGATGGGTCAAAGTGATCCCCTGTTGGTCCCTCAATATTGAAGGAACCTAAACAAGTCAGGTCTATTTACCCCAGTCTGGAGAAATCTGGAAAGCTAGAAGGCAGAGATTACAATGAGAAACATGACCAGCAACAGTTAGGCCAGTTAATCAAATTAAAGATGGACGAAAGGGCCAGGATCCCTTGGCTTGACCCTCCCTGGGGACCCAAAGCCTTTTGCACAAGAGTAAGTAAAATGGTCAAGGGGTAGAAAAGAGGGGTTTCCAGGACTCCTTGATATGGGAACCCCACAAAGTGTGACATCAAAACCCACTGGTGGAGCTCTGACTCGGGCTAAATTAGGGTGGAAGAATATAGAAATGTAAGTGTTGATAGAATTATGAAAATTGGAATGTTTAAATAGGCTTTATGTTAAGAAGTTATGCCAACTTTATTTGACTGTTTTATGGGAATAGATATTATGTCTGGCTGGAAACACTTTCCCCACCCAATACTGTAAAACGAAAACCTATTCATGAAATTCTAATGGAGGCTATAGTTAGGAATGTAAGAGTTGATGGAATTAAGGTAAATAGTTTATAGGAGAATTGGTATATATGAACAGGCTTTATATAAATTAATTGCATTTCTTTTACCTGATTATATTATGGGCATGGACATTGTATCTCACTGGGAAATGTTTCCTCTACCTAGTATTGTAAAACAGAAGGCGTGTAAATTGCCCCTCAAGCAATATTAATAGGACATGCTAAAGGGAACCAACAAAGTTGCCTGAGCAGAACATAAAAATCATTTGATTTACATCTTAGTTAGAAATCTCCCTGATGTAAAGAAGCAAATCGAAGATATTGGGTGGATGGATCAACTATCCATCATATAATGTCATTTAAGTTACATCTTAAAAATCTTTGTAAAATTATAAATGCAGCTCTAGAGGCAGGTCAGATTCCACCCACTCCATTACATCTATCACCAATTTATCTCCCTATTTATCTCCACCTCTCCAGGAACTTTTATCTAGACCATCTACCATTCCTAAGACTGAAGAAGAAAAAGGGACAGGGGAGGTGGTTTTTTAAAAATACAAACTGCTGTAGAAGCACTCTTGTCCAAAAATCTAGTTGCAGGAAAATTTTAGAACAAAAACTGTAAGGTCTCTGTATCTGTCTGTATGTCATGTGTGTCTTATTTATACATGTATTATAGATGTGTGGGTTTTTTTCTACGTTCAGATGGTATTGCTAAATGTAATTTGTAAAAGATTTCTATTTAATTGGCTTAAACAAACAAGCACTTATATATAAATTAAATTCTCAGAAAAGATAATAGACACTAACCCAAATGCTTTTCAAGTTCACATGATCTAGGATTACTCTTTAGTAAATAAAAGCTAGTTTATGTTTTTTGGTTTAATTAATATAGACATGTCTTTAGTGTTACCAACATTATGTATAATACTTTTATTCAATCTAGGTTACTAAAAGTCAGATAAGCTCATATTATCTCTTACAAAATTTGTCAGCCAGAAAAATAACTTAGCATGATGACTGAAGTTGTATAATGTCTAATGACTTTTTTTATAGGTAACTAAACATGATTGTTAAAAGCAAATAAATTAAATAAATGTAAATGAGTTGAGAGTTTTTATGTGAACGTTTTAGCAATGATTGTTTTATGATATGTCTACTTAAATAGTTTCCCAAATCTCTTTGGCGACATACACCCTTCAAATTTTGCTACATTAAGTTGAACAATAAGTTGTTACATTCATTGAATATCTCGATCATTCCCAAATAAGATGAGAAACTGAAATATTAATTACTGAACATAGGCTTGCATTTACAGAGAAGCTAAAAATATTTGGAAGTATTAGTAAACATGTTTGAGCTGTGCTGTGAAATTTTCTATGAGAAAACACATATTTCCGAAATTATAAAAAGTATTTATGTTTGCCAGTATACAGAATGCTAATATAAAAGACAGTTCATAATTGCTTACTTTGCAGTCTTCTCTAGAAGTTAAAGGTTTCTAAGGGTAAAAAAGGAAGCATCTTCATATTCAAGGAAAATAGGATGTGTGTTCTCAGTAAATGAAGATCTATGAAAAGGAATCTTTGGAAAGAAATTTTACATGTGGTCAGGTCTGGATAAAATTGGAATGAATATAATTAAGTAAATGAGTTTTAATATCAAAAGTAAACTGGTGCAAAATTGGAATTTGCTTTTCTCTACATTAAAAGGACAATTTTTTTTCTATTGGTCTGCTCTTGATAATAACAGATTATAAAAGGTTTCTCTTTACCCTTAAGTAACCTGCCTAGAAAAAAGGAAAGATCTTTTATCTTGTCAAAATAATCACTTAATGTTCTATGTTGTCTTTATCAGGCCTTTGATTACTTAAGCAAACCTAGTCGTCTTGATAGTAAAAGAGCTATGTTTTACTCAGAACTATATAACCTTCTATATCTGCCTATGAAGTCTTTAATTGTTATTTTGGTTAAATGGGTAAGCATTGTTTCAATTGACCTATTATTCTATTTGACTATTTTAAAACATTTTTGATGTTTTAACAAATTTCCAAAATCAAGCTCTAAATGAAGTCTTTTTGATTTAGAACTAACTTTGAGATAGGAGACATTTCAGAGGCCTCTGAAATATCTCAAAGATTTGTTTTCTCTCCTTACGAAAAAGAGATATATAGATATGTTTTATAAGTGTTCCAGGAATTGTGTGAAATTCCTGAAAGTCTGATGTATCCTGGCATAAAATGTTGTCTGTCATCAAAATTGGGGCTCACGCTGAAAGGACTGACCCTAGCTGACTTCAACGCAAAGGCAGCAGCAACATACTGTTGCCATCTTGATGTTTTTGTAACATGGCAACAATCTCCTCCTGAATCAGGGATATTAAGATGGGAAACAATTGCTGTAAGTTAAACAAACAGTCAGGGCCGTGGGAAACAGAGGACAGCCCCTTGGTTCTTCCCAGCTCCCTGGTAAACACCATTTTTTTGTTTTTTCTTTCCTTCACCCACTATAGTGTATTTAAGATGGCACAAATTGGAAATAGATATTGGTGGGGAGAATTCCATAAAATTTAAAAAATAGTCTACCAGCAATGTCTGACCCAGCAGAGGCCTCAGATCTTCTGCCTCTGGACCCTTTGAATACCTGCAGCTAGGCTTCATTCAACCACCACTTAATATGGGTTATCAATATGTTCTTGTTATTGTATGTGTTTTCTAGATAGGTTGAAGCCTGCTCTTGCCAGAAGGCTGAAACCCTAACAGTGGCAAAGAAACTATGAGAAAATGTGTTTCCCACTTGGGGTATATTTTCCACAATCTCCAATGATCAAGATACCCACTTCACTGGGCAAATCCTATGAGCCTTAGCAAATACCTTGCAAACTTCTTGGAATTATCACTGTCCCTATCACCCTCAAACATCAGACAAGGTTGACAGAACTAATGGTTGGTAAATTATACCTTTATAAGCAGAATTGAAACATTTATTTTTTTTCTCCCTACTTGATGCCTCCAGAATTTAGAAACTTTTAGTGAGTAGTCTTGCTTTTATGATAATATAGTTATTTGCATAAGTTCAATAAGAATCTGTTCTCCTTATAACAGGACACAACTGAAAATTGGTTATATTACCAAGACTTTGACTGAAATGTCAGATTTAAGAGAATGCATAAACTCAGATATGACCAGAGAGCTTTAAGGAACTAAGCAACTAAGATTGGCTTTATGGAGCCAATAAAGCTCCTTGGAGAAACAGCCTGGTACCTTGCTTACAGGGTTCCCAGCAGCCTTACCAGGTGAGTAAGGAAGGTCACTTCCTAGCAGATGCAGGCCTCAGGATGTTTTAGGGACCTTGAGAAAGGAGGAATTCACTCAAATCTGTAGGTATTGCAAACAAAGTCTGATTGTAAGTTGTTGGCTTGGCTTTTCTGGCCTTGAGAAGCCTAGGTCAAATTATATATTTTATCAGACACGCCAAGTCTTAAGATGAAAATAGTACAACCAGGATTAGGCACAAGCAATACCAGAAGGGCCAAGTAAGCAACACAATCTGGCCCAGACTTCCATTTCATCCACCACAGTTGTACCAAGCAAGACCTCTGAACCAATATTTATACATAGGCTGCATAGGGGATGCCTTAGGACAGCTGACAAAGGAGGAAAAGAGCAAAACTGATTTATGAACTGTCATCCCAGTATGTGTGCATAAACTAAAAATGGATTGGAACTTCTCTACATGGTGGGGGGAAATCTTTCTGATAGGCAGACTCCAAATGGTGCAACTGATCACCTTCTTTTGGTGAAAAGAGAATGGCCCAAGATTAAAATCTGTGCGAATTCATGGGTGGCAAATAGCCTGGGAGGAGAAAGGTGGAGAGATCACAGGCAACGAGGTCTGCAGTCATGGTATGTGGATGGACGAATGGGAGAAGGCACAAAGTGTGAAGATCTTTGCATGCATGCTACCAGAGGGCATCTACTCTGGAATAGGCATTAAACAACCAAGTAATCACAGTAGACAAAATGTCAGCTAGTCCATGTCAGCCATCTCTCTGTCATCTGAGATCACAACATTGGAACACCAGGCACAATGAACAGAGAAACCATGGTGTCCAGAGACAGAGGCTTTACATGGGTCTAACTACATGAGCTCCCATTTACTAAGGCTGGCAAGAGAGACCAAAACTAACTCCCACATACAGCACCATCCCTTCAGGAGGCCAACCAGCCACCTGGTGGCAAGTTGAATATATCGAACTCTTTCCATCCTTGAAGAAGAACCAATTCATTCTGAATTAACACTTCTTGCATCTCTACATATTCTAGATATGGGTTTGCCTTTCCTGTCTGAAGAACCTCAGGCAGCACCATTATCCATATGATTACAGAAAGTTTAATCCACCTGCATGGAATCCCATATGATATTGCATCAGTCTAAGGCAATAGTCTTAACCAAGGGCCGTATTTCCCCACCCCAGGGCATGTTTGGCAATGCCTGCAGACATGGTTGGTTCTCACAGCTGGGAGGATGCTACTGACATCTAGTGGCTAGCGGCCAGGTTTGCTGCTAAACATCTTAATGTACAGGACAACTCTCCATAACAAAGAATTATCTCGCCCAAAGTGTCAATATGCCACTGTTCAGAAACCCTTGACTAAGATACTCACTTTATAGCGAAGGAGGTGCAACTGTGGGCCCGTGATCATGAGGTCCACTGGTCCTGTCATGTACCACAGCATCCAAAACAGCTGGCATTGAAGAGCAGTAGAATAGCTTATAGATGGTGTAGAAAAGGCACAAGTTCAAAAATGATACCATGCAAGGATAGGGAGTCATATTCCAGGATGCAATACATACTCAAATTAACAACCATTATATAGTGCTGTGCCCCATTCGTTAGACAGAATACATAGGGTCAGGAACCAAGGGATGAACGTAGGAATGATCCAGAGGGAATTTCTGCTTCATTTTTCTGAATTCTGGCCTCTGTGTGTTTACTGGTCTTAGTTCTTAATGTGGGAAACATCCACCAGGGAGATATAAGCTATGATTTATGCCTGTGTACTTCATACTTCTCATAACAAGGGGCCAGCGGGCAAGGAGAGGAACATGATATTGATAGAAGCAATTGATGTGATCTTCAGGAGGAAGGCTGTTATGGCACATTGGAGAGGGGGAGGAATATGTTTGGCACTTGGTTATCTCTTAATACTTCTTTGCTCAATTGTGTTGGTAAATAGACAAATACAGTAGCCAAGGTCTGAGAAGGGCTTGATGACCAGGGACTTGGATAATCAGAGATATGACTTTGGGTCACCCCACCAGCTAAGCCACCAAAAGCAGCACAGGTGCTAGCTGTGAGAGAAGAAAATCTTGGATAAACTGTGGAAGAAGGAAACAACGACATATCACAGTTGTAGCCTCAATCCCGCCTGCGTCAGTGAAGGTTATCGTTTTCCTAAGCTTCCTCTAACAAGTTTACCCTAGGAAAGAGGCCCATCCCTCCGGGAAGAAGACCTTCAGGGTTTAGATGAAGCAAGATCCAAGCTATGCAAGAGTGGGCAGTAATGGATGCTGCCCAGATTCCCTTTCTAGGAAGGAAAGTGCTAATTCCCTCAACCGCTGAGTGTGCTGCTGGCTGTTAGGTGTCAGCTGTCAGTTCTCCCTGAGATTTGCCCTCCCATGAAGAGAGCCATATTACCCATCATCATTCCTCTTCCAGAGGGCAAAATGCATCCCAAGACTGGTTGATGTGCGGTATGAAGGGTTGGTCTCCTTTCCCCAACTCGGGATATATCTAAAGAGCCATTCCAGCCTCAGGGCTCCCCTCAGGCTTGCCTTAGTTCTTGTTGCTACTGCATTGCAGCCCAGCTTCTCCCTTGGCCTGATTCTGCTTTCCTCCCATCCTGCACAAGTGTTGATCCTGACAGAAACTCCTCAAAAACTTTCTGTAGACTAAGCTCTATCTCAGAGTCAACTTTCTGGGGAGCCTGACCTGCAACATTAATACATGCACTGCAGTCCACGCACTTAATGATTCAGTGAAAGGATGCTGCTTAAGCTTGCCAGAACTTTCCTTCTTCCCTGAAAGTTTGTTTTTCAGATGTCTGTTCACAGATACACACTTTTTCATTCTCTTCCTCGCTTTTGCCTATTCTCCTTCATGTTTGGGAAAATTTCTGCTAGAAAGGAATTGTTAGAACTAGAAAGAAATGCACGTAAAAGACTGTCTTTTCTTACTTCTTTTTTACCTGCAACAAGAACCGTGTGATAAAAAGATTGAAAAGAATTACAATTAGCTTTAGTCCACAAAATATTTGGCCTGAAGCATGTGTTTATGAAATGCAAAACTCACCTTGATCTAGGCTTAAATTTACCAGAGTTCCTTTTCTTTCTTCTTTCCAACACATTGACTTTGTTTATATCAATGTTGATGTTAATCATGTTCAAGAAGATTAAAACTTGGATTTGTCTGCCCAACAGCAGTGCCAGGTTTCTATGTTTTTCATTTCTTTTCTTGTACATCAGCCTATAGCAGGGGAGAAGCCAGCTGAAGATAAGTGCCAATGTCAAGCGCTAACTGAACAATAAATGGATAACCTCAAAAATATTATAGCCCAGCTGAAATTATAGTGAAATTCTTTATTGGCCAGACCTGAATCTAAATATCTCCATTCAGCAAATAAACTCAGACTGTTCCCTTAAATGCCAATTCCCCTGGGAAAACAAATCAGAAGAGAATAATTGGTATAATTTCTTCTTTAAATGCTTGATACAATTCACCAGTGAAGCCATCTGAGCCCAGCATTTTCTTTGAAGGAAGGGTTTTTTTTTATTTAGATATGATCAATATATAACATTATTTTAGTTTCAAGTGTAGTGATTCAGTATATGTTTATATGTGAAATGATCACTACAATAAGTCTAGTTAACATCAATCACTATACACAGTTACAGTTTTTTTTCTTGTGATGAGAACTTTTAAGATCTACTCGCAGCAACTTTCAATACAATACAGTATTATTAACTGACACCATGCAGTACTTTACATCCCCAGGATTTATTTACTTTATAACTGGAAGTTTGTACCTTTTGATTACCTTTTTAATTATGAATTTTATTTACTTAATAGGACTATTCAATTATCTTTCATTTTTGTCAGTTTTGTTTATTGTTTTTCTCAAAAAAATTGTATCTTTTTTCATCTAATTTATTGTCATAAAATTCATCACAATATTTAATCTTTCATTCTTTCTTGTTTTATCAAATTTTTGGTATCATTTAGTGTTAGCCAAAAGAACTTCCTCAAGTATTTCTTGTAGTGCATATCTGCTGATCAATACTTTTTCTAGATTGACAGGTTTTATATATTTTTAATAAATTTAAAGATACTGTTCCATTGCCTTCTGATTTTCATAGTTTCTGGTGAGAAGCCAGCCTTCTTATTTTATCTCCTGTATTTAATGTGTATTTTTCCTCTTGCTCCTTTTATGTTGTGTTTAACTTTGGCTTTCAGCAGTTTAATATAATATGCCTAGGGTTTTTTTCCCCTTCTGCTTGGTGTTTGCTTAAATTTTTATAATTATAGGTAGATTTTTTTTATATAAAGTTAACAAATTTTTCAAACAATATTTCCTTAAATAATTTTTTGCCCCATACTTTTTCACCTCTCTGACACTCCAATTATACAAGTGTTAGTTCATTTTCTATTATTCCACAGGTCACTGATGTTCTGCTTTTGATTTTTAAAGTAATTTTTATGGCTAATTTGCTCATAATTGTTAATAATTCTGATAGAAAAAAAGATAAGCAGTATCGACAATCTGTATCATACCTCTAGAAATAGCAGTTATTTTTTCTCTTCCAGACCTTATATCTCATTTTTTTTAATGTCTTATTGTCTTGGCCAGGACTTGTAGTTTGTATTGATCAATAGAAATGATAATAAGCATTCTTATCTTTAATCTTAAAGGTGAAATATTTAACATTTCACCGTGAGGAAGGTGTTTGCTACGATTATTGAGAGATATCTTCAATCAACCTTAGGAAATTTCCTAATTTTAAGTATTTGGCTGTTTTTAAGTAAATTTCAAAATGTATTGCTTTTGTTTTTCTCTAACTCTTGGGAAAATATGGGGCAGTAGTCATAGTGCCATTTCCAACCATTTCAAAATGTCTCCATTTCTGAACACATGTAGGATTGCACTTTTTTATCCTCTGGAAGTCAGGTTGGCCATATGACTTCTTTCGGCTTATGAAGTGTAAGCAGAAGAGATGTGTCACTTTTGGACAGAAATTTTCAAAGTTGGTGTGGTGTAGTTCACCTAGTTCCCTTTTCCTGACTCAGTGATCATGTAAACATGTGTAGAGAAGAAGATCCCATCAGCCTGGATCCCTCAGTGATGATGATGAGCAGAATCTCCTTGCCAATGTTCATTGTACAGGTAATGAGCAAAATTTAATTTTTATCATAATAAACTACTCAGCTACTGGGTTTATTTATTCATGCAGAATAAACTAAACTATCCTTTCTTTCTTTATGCTAAACCATTCTTTCATTTAAGGCACTTACACTTGATCATAATATATTACTTATTAATGTTTTTTATTCCATAGCTTCCTTTTTCTATCATATTTGGTATACCTAATAGGCAGAACCAGGTAAGCAATGCAGCTTAGAGAATATTTTCTTTAAAAAACATTTCTTTCCAAGTGTGAAAGTAAAATAATTGAGTATATAGTCCCTGTCCTCGGGGACAATAGTCAGACGATTTATTAGAAGAAATTAAATAAGTTCCCAAAGACAATTCTAGATGTGCCACGTGAGCTTAAGGAAAAAAAAAAAAAGAAAGAAAAGAAATATTTTTCTAGAAGGAGAGTATCACAAAGGCTTCCTGGAAAAGGTGACATTTAAACTGAGCTTGAAGGATGAACAGAGTAATGACAGGAGAATTCTAGGTAGGGTCCTTAACAAGATATACTATTAGGAAAGTATAAAGATACTATAATGGAACGGCAAACTGTACAGTGTAGCTTACTTTTAATAGCAGAGTTAAACTGTAGGAGTATAAATTTGATTCATTCGTAAGCATCAAAGACTTTTTAATAGGGGAGAAATTTTGTTTTTGTTTTAGGAAAATGACTAATACTGCCACTATATTTAGGATGGATTGCGAGAGGTGGGTTCTGGAGGTCATGAGAGGTTGAGAGAGGCAAGGATTTTTAACTGCTGAGGTAAGATATTGAGGGCCTGGAAAAGGGAGTGGAAAAGAAGGATCAGCTCTGAGTTTTATTGAGCTGTCTATATATCCATCTGTGACTAAGCCCTTGAAAACCTAATATTCTTCATTTCTGTATATTGCAAGTCATATAAATAGAGAACATAACTGGATACACCTTATTGGAAAACCACCCCGAACGTAGTATTTTATGTTATTAAGTCAGCACACTGACTCAATGTGCTAATATTCAACAATAAAACCAAAAGTGAAAACCCAGATACCTAGGGGAAGAAAAGTTAGAAACACAAACTTCTGAGAATTAAGTAGGGTATATTTTTTGTTTTGTTTTTGTTTTGTTTGTTTTTGCCTTTTGCTTCACAATAGGCAATTGTGATTCAGGTGCATTTGCTTCTGGGAGAAAAAAAATCCTCACCCTAAAACAAAAGGACCCTTATAAAGAGTGAGAGGTAATTGACAACACCCAACTTCGCCACGTCACATACAGGGACTGTGGACCAGACTTTGTTTCTTTTTTTCTAAAGGGCATTTTGGGAATTGTAATACGTCTCCATGTTCTAAAGCATCATTTGTCCAGGGGAGAGGGGTTGGGTGTCAGCATAGAGAGATGTAGGGGTTTCTAAAGTGGTCACTTTGAGAGTCACTTCATAATATATTTGTCAGCATGTCTTTCTCCCAGTTCTGGTTTTGTTACCTTCGCTCTGTTTTCAATATAAACAGTGGTGCAAAGGGAGCTATCTTCCTGCTGCTCAAAATAACTACTTAGTTGGGTAAAATTTATAATGTTGGATTCTACTTTTAGCCAGGAAATGCAAACAAAGCTTGGAGACTGCTTGTTCCCTGATCCCAAATTCATTTCATGTTGCTATAGTATCACCCCTGAGAAAATGGGCCTGCCTGTTTTCCTCCCCATAGACGCACTCAATGGGCTTTTGTCAGCTCTTGAATTATAGCATTAAAATTTAAACACTGGGGATTTAATGGAGGATTATTATGACACTCCAGTGCATTCTTTCTGTTGCCATTAGCAACAACCCAAGGATGAAATAAATTGTTTTAAGAGGTTCTATTTTCTTAAAAGATGAAGGATCTACCTTACATTCTTGGAGTTTTATAAACTGGTTTATTCAGGTTACTATTAACATGAGAAGGGTACTGGTGGTATATAATACCAATCCAATAATTGAAGAACTTTTCTCTATTAGTTCACCAATCTACAAAGAAAAGATATTTTCACAGGCCCCCAGAAGATGAACTTCAATCTGCTGCTCCCAAACACATTCTCCACTGTCTGGAAGACGTGCAAAGGGAACAGCACAGCGTTCTCCAACTCAAATCCTTCAAAGTGCTGTGGGAATAAAAGAATCCCCGCCAAAAGCCCCAGAGAGATCTGTCTGTCTGTATGGTATGGTAATGACTGAGGCTAGTCCAGAGGGGCTTCTGGGAGAAACTCAGCTATTGAAACCTAATGAATGGAACTGAGAATTTCTTGTTACAATACTAGTTGTTTCTTTGATTGGTCATAACCTTGTATCTAAGAAGACATCAAAATAAATAATGAAAGCAAGATATTGTTGGATTGGCCTTTGAATTTCCGTTTGAGTATATATTCTGAAAAATTTTCTCATAGGTAAATTTGCATCTAGATTTATTTTCTCTGCCAGACATCTGCATTTCTAGTTGTGTGTCATTTTTACTTCTTCCCTGTTCCAATGTCAGCATCCAGGTTTATATTCAGGATTGTATTTTTCTTTTCAGCAACAGAGATTACAACAATTTTTGTTGCTCTCTCAGTTACCAAAATATGGATATAGCCTTTCTTCTCCTATATTCTTGCTGGCAAATGCTTTCAAAAATATTTCAAAATTTTTTTGTCTTTGGAATAAATTTAAGTTCATGGTAGAAATAATACAAGATTAGTAATAGGTTGTAAATAAATAAAAAGTCCTTTGGATTTTTTCACCACCCAGAGATAATACCTGTTAACCTAAGTGTGATTCTTTATATATGGCAATGAAAGTAAGTCTTATTTTCACCAAAGTCTTTCAGGGCTCCCTGTCCTTTTCTCAAAGGCAATCCTATTACCAGTGTCTTGTGTTTCCTTTCAGAGGTAGTCCATACAGACAACTTATATACTCGACTTTTACATGAAAATGATACTTTCTAAGTTTTGAGCTCCTAGCTTTTCCCCATAACAGTAAATCCTGAAACCAGAATTTGTCTGTGAGAACATAGGGCTGATATTCTTATGGTACCGGAAGGTTAGGAGTTTGAAGGAGGAGACAAAGAATCTTGCTTTAAAGTTGGCTTTGCTAAACAAGCCTACCATTATTTGTTAAGTTGTGTGGAGCTAGTCAATAAAGAGAAAAGGTAATGAAACATACTTTTATTCACACTTTACATAACACTGAGAAAATACTGTTCATAAAAACAAAAAAAAGTTAACCTTATTTTTATTTGTCATGTTTTGGGTTAATTTGATACAGTTTGTCTGGAACAACTAATCTCTCTGTCCAGTCCCTGAATGAGAGATTTTTAGTAGTTCTTTGTCATTTGCTAGCAAAAACAATGTTGCAATAAATATCCTCGCAAACATGACTGTAGGCACACATACCAATCTGCTTGTACTCTAAATTACTAGAAATCGAATTACTTAGGTCAAAACAAACATATAGAAACGTTCACCATAGTGGACCAGACCAGGTGTTTAGAAGCATCTCTCTGATTTGAGGGCCCCATTCACTTCAGGAATCACACTGAGAGATGAAATTTCCCCTTGTGGGCGGCTGCCAATTTTCATGCCAGGCTAACATGTTGCTGGGGCCAAGCTGACTGTGCTCTTGAATATATTATATTCACCTGACAAGTGAGGTTTATTAGGCCTTTCCCACCTCGTTAGTCATTGAGTCCCAGTTGACCCACCTCCCCCCCCAAAAATGGGAATAGCAGGCCATAGAGTCACAAGGTTTCTGTGGATCAGGTGTTAAGCTTTGCCAAGAACCTAATAGCAAGCTATTAAATGGTTTCAAAAAAGCCTTACCCGGGCTTCCCTGGTGGCGCAGTGGTTAAGAATCCACCTACCAATACAGGGGACACGGGTTCGAGCCCTAGTCTGGGAAGATCACACATGTGGCAGAGCAACTAAGTCCGTGCGCCACAACTACTGAGCCTGCGCTCTAGAGCCCGCGCACCTAGAACCCGTGCTCCGCAACAAGAGAAGCCATCGCAATGAGAAGCCAGTGCACCACAGCAAAGAGTAGCCCCCACTCGCCTCAACTAGAGAAAAGCCCAGATGCAGCAACAAAGACCCAGTGCAGCCAAAAATAAAAAAGCCTTACCCGGTAGCCATGCCGGAGAGGCAGTGAGTCTGAAACCTCAAAGGGCCCCTCAGGGTAGAGGCTGCTTCCCTTTGCCAAGGACCCGAATTGACTGAAACTTGTCAATGAAACTTGAGCTCAAAGGTGTCATTACTGTTGTGAGCTCTATTAGCACTTCTCTACATGCAGCTCTTCTAGGATTGGGAGAATCCCCTTGGCACTCGCGGGATGAGGAAGTACATTCAGATGTAGAAGCAGCAATAGTACATTAAATTGGCCCAAATCTCTCAACCTCCAAGACCACATTAGCTTCCTTTTCCCACTGTGAACCTTGCCCAAAATCCATTCACCGAATCTGGGTACCCACTCCCCAGGCAGGAAGAAGTAAGATGACAACTTGGGTAGTTGTAGCCAGCAGAGTTCCCCAGAATAATAAGACTGATGTGTATGATCTTTGGTCTCTTTTGGGGACAGGGAGAGCTCTTTGTAAAGCAGCTGAGATCAGCAGTAGAGTGGAAGAGAATAATCAGAGGGCATCAGTGGAGAGAGAAGCTCCTTGCCAGTAAACAAGGTATTGCATTCAATTTGAGCAGCTTTTGAGTAGGTGCTAGCTCAAAGCTCAACAAAAAGAACTTCTAACTATTTACTCTTTTGGTGTGCCCAAAGCTCTGTGTTGAACAGCAAGGTCCTCAATGCTGACAGCAGCTATTTTGGCTTTGAGGACTCTTTCGTTCATCAGTTGCAGCCTCATTAGTTTTTGGCTGGAGCTGTAGGCTCGATGCCGCATTGTCATGGTAACATTTGCTCGTCCACCCTCCCAGAGGAGAGTGAGCCATAGCCAAGGAACTGTTTGAGCAGCTTACTTTAATCCTACCCCTCACTGCTCTAAACATTTATCAACAGGCAGGACAGCAGGGAATAGTCGTTACCACATCCCCCCACCCCCTGCCTAACATTTACTGTCAGATTCCAGAGTCTTGTCGTAGTCCCAAACCTGGCCTGCAAGACCCTTGTCCTTTCTCTTCCAGAAAGGCACATCTCAATCAGCATCCCATCCTTGTCACCAAAACTGTTGAGAAACGTGATGAGTCTTCCATGTCTTCTTACTTGCAAGCTAACAAGTTAGTCAGCCACAGGCTTATGGATGCTAAAAGATGACACAAGATTCCTAAGTCAAAGACAAATGAATTTATTACTGAGAACATGGTAAACAGTATGAGCATCAGCTTATTTCGGGGAGTTCCTTTTGCTCCCAAGTCCTATAGAGAAGACACAGGAGGGCCCAGATATCGCCTACATGTGCAGCGGTTTGTATTTCAAGAGAGAAACTGTTAGCATAGAGAAGGTCAATAGTTTAAAATGGGTAATAAGCATGTCTGCCTTTTGCTCCAGAGGGAGAGAATATCTTTATTATAGCAGACAGTAAGCATGCCTGTTCTTTGACCCAGGGGGAGACACTATCTCTATCAAGGTTATTCGTTATACAAACATCCTTAAAAGGATAGTTCAGGAGGAAAAACAGTCAGTGCCTCTGTTCCCAAGATGTGCTAAACTGTGAAAGACCCATTAGAATTGTTTCCCAATACATTCCATGGTTTGCATGTACTTAGATGTATTCAACTACCCCCTCTCTACTCCTCCATTGGGGGCACTACTTTCATTAAAAACCAGTACCAGCTGCTGTAATAACCCTTATGTATTGCTTATTTATTCCTTTGGATAATTTCCCAGGAGAGTGATTAGGTAGAAGTGGATACATTTAATTTTAATATATTTTGCAGGTTTTCTCTACCAAAAGGCTGTTAAAATGAACATTTCGTGTGTCCAAGAATGACTTAGTCCCTAAAGTGGAAAAAATAAGTGATAAGCCTCATATTCTTAAATTTAATCTTTCCTAGAAAAGCAACTTAATGCAGAGACCATAGAATTTATTTAGAACTTCTTAGTCCTAATAAAATGGACTGCTATAACAAAAATAGACTGGGTGGCTTATAAATGATGGAAATTTATTTCTCACGGTTCTGGAGGCTGGGTAGTCCAAGATCAAGGCACTGACAGATTCAGTGTCTGGTGAGAACCCACATCCTAGTTCATAGACAGCCATCCTTTCACTGTGCCCTCACATGATAGGAGAGGCGAGGGAGCTCTCTTATTAGTGTCTGTATTGTAAGGACACAAACCCCATTCATGTGGGTTCCACCTTCATGACCTAAGCACCTCCCAAAGCCTCACTTTCAAATACCATCACACTGGGGATTAGATTTCAACATATCAATTTTGGAGGGACACAGAATTCAATCTATAGCAAAGTTTAATAAGAAACCTTAAGCATAATGGTTAGACAACATATATAGCTGCTTTGAAAGGACAAAGTTCTTGTATAGCCATTGTATCTTATCAGAAGGATAAGAAAAGTCTAGGAAGTATTTGCACACTAGTTTTCATAAAATGTAATATAAGTCTACATTTACCCCATATCTTGTCATAATGAAATTTGAGTTTTTGTCTTTATTTTCAAAGAAAGACAAAAGGTTTCTCTGTATTATTAAAAGATTCTAAGGACTTCTCACTGGTAATTCCAAATGTATGTTTTTTTTAAAGAAAAAAAGTACATTTGTTAACATAATATTTCTTATAAAACACTGTATTCACTTGTTTTTAATTATGTTTCTTGAATGAGATTGAGGTTACCCACTAGTCTCATGATAATTAATTCATTCTAAGACATCACTGATTTATTCTGTAACTGCCTTTGTAGTGGCTTAAACTTACTTGGTAGTGTCAAAAATGCACTGAGAACATTTGTTAAGCTTTCTACTGCTATATAAGTTTGTTTATAACAAACCTTGTGATTTAACCTATTCAACTCTAACAGGCAGTAACAATTCAAGTTTTTCTCTTTAGAAAAATCTGTGTCAACAATGGGTATTATCACTTGCAATTTCTACTCAGCCAATAGAGTAAAAACAGGACCTCATTGTTGCATTAATCCACTCCAGATGAAATTCAGGTCCTCAGGATTTTTATTTATTTTTGGCAGTGAAATGTTATCTCTGATCAAAAATCACAGCAAAAGAGAACCACTGTCACTGGTGGAAGTCAATGGAATCAACAAACAATAGATATAGATCTCATGGACTGCAGATTTTGAAATGCTTAGATCTAAGACATGTATAAAATACTTTAAAAATGGAAGGTAAAATGTTTCTTAAGATAGCAGATGGATTTCAACAAAATACAACTGTTAAGGTTGAAAATATAATCTTTAAATTAAAAATTTAAGGGGTGATTAGAGTAATACAGGCAAAAAGTCAATAAGTTTCATCATAAAAAAGTACTGAAAAATGCAGCACAAAGACAAAAGAAAATGAAAATTACTAAAGAGTGTTAAGAGATAGGGAAGATAGATTAAGAGAATTAAACCTTGTCTTAGAGTGAGAAAGAGAATAGAGATTACAGAGCAAGAACGAATTATTGAAAAGGTCATGACAAAAAATTTTCCAGAAATCATGAAAGACAAGAATTTACAGAGGAAGCACAATGTATACCAAATGGGACAGATAAAAATGAATCTATAACTATGCACCTTCCCCTAAAGTTTTAGAACTTCAGAGACAAACAAAAGCTCATAAGAGCAGCAGCTCAAGCAAATAAACAGATCTCCTCAAAAACAAAAACTTGAACAAACAATAAATGTCCCAACAGCAATAACAGAAGCCGGGACACAGTGAAATGATAAAATTGCCAACCTAGAATTGTGCAACCAGCCAAACTCTCTTTCAGTAACAAAGGCAAAGTAAAGACATATTTACATAGATAAGAACTGAGAGTTTTCACCATCAGCAGAATTTCAGTGAACTAACTTCTAAGGCATGTTCTTCAGCATAAAAGGAAATGATTCCAAAAGAAAGACCAAAGATGCATAAAAGAAAACAAATGTTTTTAAAATTATGTACAAAATAAGCAAACTAATGGTGAATAGTTTAAGAAAAATAAAAGGGAGTAAGAGGCAAATAAATAGTATTAGTAATGGAAGAGAGAACATAACTAAAGATAGAGCAGAGATTAAAAATATCAGAATACTATGAACTTTTAAATTTATATGTTAGAAAAATCTTGATTCCTGGAAAAAAATTTTAATTCCTGGAAAAAAGTAAGACAATAAAAGAATAACCTTATAATAATATTAATTTTATAATAGGATTAAAAAATAATATGATGGGGTTCAGGAAGGCTACCCCAAAATGTGGCACCTTGGCATATTGAATATTTTAAGCCGAAGGATCTTGAGAAAATGGCAGAAGCAGGAATGTCCCTCTGACCTCTCCCTTGCCTTTCTTTCCTGTGAGGTCATAAAACCCTCATGTGTGTGGTGTCCTCCCTACACTCAGAGGGGTGGTCACTCTTTTTCTCTGAAGACAGAGACACCAAGAAAAATTTCAACTGGCTTTGCTGTTTCCCTAGTTGACTACACTTACCTCATACTCCTTGACCTATCATATTTCTACACGACTGTCCGCTCTTCATGAAACCTAGGACAAATACACTCAGGTCTAACTATTTCTTCAGATCTTCATTTCTTTTTTTTTTTTTTTTTTTGCGGTATGCAGGCCTCTCACCGCTGTGGTGTCTCCCGTTGCGGGGCACAGGCTCCGGACGCACAGGCTCAGCGGCCATGGCTCACAGGCCCAGCCGCTCAGCGGCATGTGGCATCTGACATGTGGGATCCTCCCGGACCGGGGCATGAACCCACGTCCCCTGCATCGGCAGGCGGACTCTCAACCACTGCGCCACCAGGGAAGCCCCTTCATTTCTTTATGATGGCTCCTATGTCACATAAAGCTTATATTAAATAAATTTGTATGCTTTTCTCCTGTGACTCTGTCTTGGTCATATTTTCAGACCTGGCCCAGGACCCTAAGAGGGTCAAAGAAAACTTTTTCCTCCCCTCCAAATCTTATCACAATTTAAAATTGAATATATATATATTAGATATAAAGTTTTACAAAGCCAGTAGCATGTCTACATAATTTTAAAGGAAACGTTTTACTAAACCTTCTTTTAATACCTCATTCTAGTCTTATACAGATTCTTCCAGAAAATGGAATCAAGGGAAAAGAACCCCATTTCATCTTAAAAGCCAAAGATGATCTTAATAACGAAGCCAGACATATTAGTTTGCTTTTACTGCTGTAACAAATTACCAAAAACTTTGTTGCTTGAAACAGCACACATTTATTACCTCAGAGTTCTAGAGGTAAGAAGTCTGATACAGATCTCACCAGAGTAAGATCAAGGTGTGGGCAGAGCTATGTTCCTTTCTTGAGCTTAGGGGAGAATTGGTTTTTAGTGGCCGCCTGTATTTCTTAGCTCATGGCTTCCATCCCCCTCTTCAAAGCCAGCAACTATGGGCCAAGCGCTCACACTACATCTTTGTGGTTCTCCACAGCTGAGAAATGGTCTCTGCTTTTAAGAACTGGTATGATCAGATTGGGTTCACTGGATAATCCAGGAAAACCTTGCCACCTCAAGATCCTTAATGTTAATCACATTGGCAAAGTGCCTTTTCCCAAGTAACAGAATGTTCACAGCTTCCAGATATTAGGACATGGACATCTTTTGAAGGGCCATTATTCTGCCTATCACACCCAACAAGCATATATGAAAAAGGAAAATTAGAGATCATAAACATGTGCAATATATATGCAAGTATTTTAGACAATATTTTGGCAACAAATACTTTGGGACTCTTAATTCATGATCAAGAAATTTAACAATGTTAACTAGCTTAGAAAAACCTATGAATGTAATTCACTATTTTAAGAGAAAAGGGCATTATATAATAATCTCAGTAGGTAGAGAAAATAATTGCTAAAATTCAACAATTATTTATGAGCTTAAAAACTCTTAGTAGGGCTTCCCTGGTGGCGCAGTGGTTGAGAGTCCGCCTGCCGATGCAGGGGACACGGGTTCGTGCCCCGGTCCGGGAGGATCCCACATGCCGCGGAGCGGCTGGGCCCGTGAGCCATGGCCGCTGAGCCTGCGCGTCCGGAGCCTGTGCTCCGCAACGGGAGAGGCCGCGGAGCGGCTGGGCCCGTGAGCCATGGCCGCTGAGCCTGCGCGTCCGGAGCCTGTGCTCTGCGACGGGAGAGGCCACAACAGTGAGATGCCCGCGTACTGCAAAAACAAAAACAAACAAACAAAAAAACCTCTTAGTAAATTACGAGAAAAAGATAATTTCCACAATCTGATAAAAGAGTTCAACAGAAAACCTACACTAAACACCAACCTTTGAGGTAAAATATTAAAAGTGCTCCCTTTAACATCAGAAATAAGTAGACCACTCCCATTCAACATGGAAGTCTAAGACTATCAAGTAAGACAAAAAGAAAGATAAGTTCTAAGGTTTGGGAGGGGAAACCTAAAATCTTTATAATTCACAGATAAAAAACTGCAAAGAATCAACATAATTAATAAAACAATATGGTCTGGTGCTTGAAAAACTTAATATATAAAAAGCTGTATATAGTTACAATAAAGCATTAGAAAATGTAATTTTAAAAAAGATACCATTTGTTATATCAACACAAAGTATAAGATGCATAGAAACATATCTAAGGAAAATGTATAAGGCCTTTATGGAGAAAACTTTTAAATACTATTGAGAGACATTAAGGGAAACCGAAATAAATTAAAAACTTTGCCACCTTCAAAACTGACTTTTCCTATCATAAAAAAGTCAATATCCCTAGCTATTAGGCATATATCATTTAGAGAAATCTTTTCATATATGTCCTGGATCTTGAGAGAGGCATAGTAATCTTCTAACAGCTTTATTCATATAACAAAAAATACCTGAAACTTAAATGACAATGAACAGAAGATATTATAAATAAATAGGAATATATAGTGACACAGTGGACCAGGATATAGGAGTGAAAACAATGAAGCCTTGAAGCACATGTAGGAAAAAAGTGATTAAATATTACATATCATATGATTCAATTTTATAAGACTCAAAAACAAGAAAAATTAAACTATTCACCTGTTAAGAAATATATTTTGGGAAACTTTTTTTTTTTTTTTTTTTTGGTGGTATGCGGGCCTTCCTCTGTTGTGGCCTCTCCCGTTGCGGAGCACAGGCTCCGGACGCGCAGGCTCAGCGGCCATGGCTCACGGGCTCAGCCGCTCCGCGGCATGTGGGATCCTCCCAGACCGGGGCGCGAACCCGGTTCCCCTGCCTCGGCAGGCGGACGCGCAACCACTGCGCCACCAGGGAAGCCCTATTTTGGGAAACTTTTAGAAATGAACAATAAACTCAAAAGTCAGGAGAATGGTTACCTTTAGGGATAGAAAGATGAAATTTGGAGAAATCCACAAGTATACACAGGTATTTCCAAAGCTATTGATAATATTCTAGCTCATGTATCTGAATCTGGATTCACTGTTTTTATTTTATTATGCTTCATAACATATGTTACATACATTTTATATAGATTAAGTACAATATGATAAAAATTTTAGAAATTGCGTATTATAAATAAGAGGAACAAAATTATTGCAATAAAACACAAAAACAACTACAATGTTCTTTCCATCAATGATAACCTTGGTTAATATTTTAGTGTATTTCCTTCTAGTACACACATGCACACACACGTTTCCCATTTTATTTTCTAAATAAGATCATATTACTTAGACAATTAGATATTTTCTCTTTTTATTAACATTATTGTGAACATTTTCTTTTTTTTCCTTAAATAGTGCTTTAAGCCATAACTTCTAAAGACTATGTTATTTCCCATTATCTGAATCATTATAGCTTATTTATCCAGCACACCAGTTTTGACACTGACATTGTGTTCCTTTATTCTTGTATTGTTGTGACTGTTATGAACACTCTTATACTCAGTCCTTCGTACATACAACCTTGATTATTTCCTTAGTGTAAATTTCTAGAAATAGAATTGCTGAATCAAAGTATACAGATTTAGGAGGTCAAATTGACCTTTACTTTAGGCTGCACCCTTAAGTATGACTCAAAGCTTTCCCTCTCCCACATACTGTGGTATTAAATACCACAATGTAGATTCTGGGATGAATAATAAACCTAGTCAGTGGAGAAATCAACATACCATTTCCTCATCTTTCTCTCTTCTTCCTTTCTGTGTTCCATTCATATATATAAACAAACCACTACAGGTCATCAAGTATTGGGAGAAAACCAACAAGAATAAAGAAGGGAACCAAGAAACAGGGAAAAAAGAGAAGTCTTCTGAAAGGGAAATTTAAAATAATCATCCTCAACAAGATTCCAGAGAACATTGTATCAATAAAACCAAAATATGCTGCTATGAAAAAAGAAAAGCCAGAGAACCAAAAGTTTTCTTGGAATTTAGAACTATGCTTCTAGAAATAAACATATTTTAAAACCATGATTGTGGAAATAAAGTTATTCATAAAAAGGATGAATAAAAGAATAGTCCTGGTAGAAGACCTAGTCACATCAAGGAAAATTTCTCAGAATGAGAAGATAGAGATAAAAATTAGATGATTGATGTGAAAATATTTTGGATGTTATTAAACAATTACACATATAAAACATAGCATTAGTAATGGGTAGTAGAATGCAATATACAATGGAAGAATTCTAAATATGTGGACAGAAATTTGGGACAAATATATTCACCTAATATATAAATATGTGAGTATAACCATGTGTGTATCTGGTTAAACAGTTAAGTTGTGTAATATGCCCAAATCACTTTTTCTTTCAGAAAGCACATTTTATTATAGAATTATTTCTCAGCATTGTGGAAATCACATAGATTCCTAGAAATCACAAGATGCAATTTCACACAGGCTGAGAATGTGGGTAGCATGGAGTTTCATGCATATTCTGATACTTCTGTGATTACAGAAAAGCAATGCTTGGGTCATTAGAAAGATGGGCCATTTTTTTCAACTCCTTCAAGCGTTCAGATTTACAACAAGGATTCTGAATAGTTTTCATTTCATCCCAAACCAATTTTCCTTTTTAGTGGCTTTGAAACCAAATAGCACAGAGAATTTCATTTGCATGTCAAGCTCCCTGTAATGCATTTTGGTTTTTGTTATTATGCAATTTGAGTGTCTGCAGAAAGATTTTTCACAAAGACTTGTGCTTCCTACAAGATATAAATGCTTAGCTTGATGGCCCCAATCTCCTGAAATAAGACCCCAAACACCACTGAAACCTAACAATAATGCCAAGAAGTCCACTAATACCCATCCTTTCAAACCACAGAGACATGCTATTCAGTAAAAAGCACTTTTAGCCTAGTCTCACTCTTAGCAACAAGAACTTAGGTTGGTGGCACACACCATTTCCAACAGAATGAGGATGCCTAAAACCACTGAGTAAAGTTGTCAACTCCAGAAATGGGGGTTAGTTATGGAGAAAATAAAAATATTAAATAAAGTGACTGATAAATATTGACTTTCTGGCAAGTTTGGATCTCTTCATGCTAAATAAAAATATGAGGTTTCTTAGTGACACTTGATCTATGAAGTCATCTCCAATAATGTTATAATACTTTGGACAAGAAATGCAAAACAAATGAATCTTCTAACTGAGCCAGATTATTACAACAGCCTTTGACTAATTCTCCCCATATTATGCTTTCCTTTTGCCAATTACCACCCACTTCCTCAGTATGGTTTTCCTATTTTATAGGAATTTCAGGCTGTCGATGTCATAAACATAAAGAATAATAATGACCACAAACAGAAAGTATAAACAAAATGTAATCATAATGTGACATCCTATTTTGGAAAATAAAGGTGAAAAGGGGCACAAAATTACTGAAAAATGTACAAGAAACAAGAGACACAGTTTCTTGCTTGGGTTAAGTTTATCAGATTCCACTCGGGAATTTCTAATTTCTATCTTCCAACTCATTTCTGACTTCTTGTAAACAAAAGTAAAGTCTGGGGTTCCTCAACATTTTTCTCTTTCTCCTCTCTTAAACTGGGTTTAATTCAATTTATCATCATATTCTTCTACAAGAAATGACAATTGTTAATACAATAATCCTATACTCTGCCCAGGTACATCTCCAGATAAATAACATCATAAATGTTATTTTTAAGGAATAAAAATGGGAAATAACATCATAAATGTTAATTTAAGGAATAAAAATAGGAAAAGCAAAGCATGGTCCCTGTTCTCAAAGAACTATTTACTAGAGGAAAAAGACACATTCAGAAAAGTTTCAGGCATCTTGGGTTTAAAAACAGGTGAAGGTAGAGAGAGGAGGAGTACTACGTGTATGCTGGCTATAGAACTAGGTTTTGACATTTGAATGCTGATTTTATGGCATGAACTTTTAAAAAGTCCCACTCCACTGCCATGATAGACTGATCTTCCATATCTGAGAGAGCTGGTCACTTTTAAATACTGAGCCATGGTATAATGATGTAAGGTGCTCTTCTGGGTAGGATCTCAGGAAAGCCAGCTGTGCATGAAGTCAAGATGTATATATAATTTCTGACGCCAGCCAATGGGATGTAATACATAATTCAAAAGAAAGTCATTTACTCCATTTCCATCAAAAATTCTGACTTTAATATTGACAAAATAATTGTTGGAATTTATCGAAGAAAAACAATCTACTACATTTTATGGAGATAAAATGATTGTTCGGTTGACTGACTGAGCTCATTTTTCAGCCAATTGTGGTTTTATAGAAACATGATCCTGGCCTCATGTCTCTCCTTTTCCAATTCAATTTATGATTCATTGTATAACCATGAGAATGTAGTAAACTAATGCCCTGTTTATCAATGGTTTAATAGTCATTTCTTTCTGGATACTGAATAAATCAATTGAATAGATAATTGGTAAGACTGGAGAAAAAGGGCTATAAAAGTGCTAAATAGTCACAAAATAGATCTGAGTTCCTTCTTGTTCTTCCACTTAACAATCTATGTTTCCCTGAGCACGTCACTCAACACGTCCAGAGGGATCCCTAGTGAATAAAAACGAGTCAACATCTGTTTCCTCTGACTTCTCTACATTAAAAAGAAATTAAATTAACATAGGTTAGTAGAGGTTTATTTTGGTTTGGTTTGGGTTTGGTTTGGTTTGTTTTAATCGGGAAGGCAGCAAAAACTGTGTCCTAGTTCCGGGTCTGTGTCCTGCTCACTGTATGACATTAAGTACATCTTATTCTTTCTGCGTGCCTCCATCTTCTTATCTGGAAAATAGAAGTTGGACTAGATGATCTCTCTGGTCCTTTCTAGCTCAAAATTCTCTTTTTGGAAAAAAAAAAAAAAGTGCCTCTAGGCTTCTAATTTTAATGCCAGGTTTTAGCCTGATGTGAATTAAACTGTCTGAGTTATAAACCAACTACAAAACAAGATTTGTAATGGAAACAACCAGTGACCCTTGGCTGCAGCCAAGCTAACAGTTCCCGCTGTAATATTCAGTTACCGCTCATATCCTTGGGCAGCAACTGGCTTGTTATGTAACAGTGACTATTGCAGGATAACCCAATCCTTTCACCCAACCCTAATTGTACAGTCTGCCTGTGGCTCCTATAATACCTGGTTCTCCTCAATGACACGCTCCAGGATATATGTGGCTGCCACCACCAAACCCAGCTCTTACTGGCTTAAAATAACACAGTTATGTGCAAGTTGCAAGCACCATCCTTTTTAGAGTACATTATTTTTGCTTTTTCTTCTGCCTCTTTCTAACTGGCAATGACTTCTTGCCCAAAATGACCTAGCACTAGGAAAAATTCTAACAAATAATAAAATGCTCCAGTACAGGTATAGTACATACCGTCCTCTAAGGCACAGACCAAGTAAGGAGCTCCAGCTGGAAAGATCTAGAGGAAAGGCAGAGAGAGATGATTCACGTTTAACTACGTCAAATCCTCAATCGAATGGAATTAATCCTTTTTTTGTCTTTGTATTTAGTCTGTACTCCCTTTATTACATATAAATGTTTTAACTCTCAGGAAAAGAAAAATTAATGGAAAATTTAGAAGAAAAAGAACATCACAAAATAGAACTGGATAGCTAGGTAAATATCAGGTCTGACACTTAAGATGAAACAGATTTATTTCAAGGTGTGAATATCATCTAAAAGTTTACTTATTAGAAACAATCTAAACACTTTTCTCAAAACAGAACAATCCAAGAATATATTTCTCAAAATATAATGTTAATTTTTCTGCTTATAAAACTTCTATTTTACCATTTTAGAAAATACAGGTAAGTAGAAAAGAAAAAACAAAGTAAGAATCAAAACAGATAACAACATATCAAATGATCTTGTATACTTCCTCAATGCATGTTTATACTAACATAATAAAAATATTATCTGTGCAATTTTGTATACTGTTTTGTTTATCAATCATTGTCATGTAAGCATTTATCTATATTATTTAAAACCTTTGTGAATAATATTGTAAATGGGTATGTATTTTGTTAGTCATAATATACACATCCACTCTGAGTGTTTGAATTACAGATTGTATACAGTTTTTTGGTATGTATTATTTTATGAAGAATGATTCAGTAAACATCTTTTTGCAAACATTTTTGCCTGAATTTCTGATTATTTTATTTCTTAAGCTAGTAATACAGCTTAAGCTACATTTCTCAAACTATTTATACAGATTGCCAACTAAATCTAAAATCTGAAGCTAAAATTTCAAATTTAAATTTATTTTCCATCCACCAGAGGGAAATCCTTATGCAAAACTAAGGGTACAGTACAAAGGTAGAAATTATGTAAGATAGAAGTAAAAATGAAACTGATTATGTCATACAAAGTGTTTGTATACCTGTGTATTTTATATTTCAAATTAATGTTTAAATATGCTAAATTCTAAAAACTACCCAGAAAAAGAAAATTCATTTAACTACATGAGTTATGTTAGATAAAAATATTAGTGTAAAACAACGTTTATAAATGACAACCATGTAAAGACTTGGTTATGGGTAGATTTTTAAACATACTAAAACAAATTGCCAGTAAAATGAGAACTTGCCACTATTAAAATTACATATGGGACTTCCCTGGCGGTCCAGCGGTTAAGACTTCGCGCTTCCACTGCAGGGGGCAGAGGTTTGATCCCTGGTCGGGGAACTAAGATCTTGCAAGCCGCGTGGTGAGGCCACACACACACACACAAAAACATATGCATCGGCATTTACAAACCATCTTGTTGTCTTTTTTCTTTTCTTTCTCTTCTTTTCTGTACAATGACAAAGTTGCTTCTGCTTCTTTCTGAAACTTATTGCTTTTTTTCTTGTCTTGCCCCCAACCACCCCCTGCTTTCAGGGATTTTGCTCTACTGTCTACCTCCTCTCTGTATGTAAAGTTCCTCTCTCTCTACTGGATTTTCTCATCAGTGTTTTAAATGTGTACAAGCCTCTTCCATTTTTACGATCTTTCTCAATCTCTACATTTTCCCCTAGTTATCACCCTGTCTTTCCTCACTTTGACAGCCAAATACATTCTTTAAATGTCTGTTCATACTGACCTTCATTGTCTAATCACACCTCAAGTCACTGTAATATGGCTTCTACTTCTATTATTCGATGGCTCTTGTCAAAATCCTTAATTTTCCTATTACGTCTCTTCTCTGGCCAGTCTCTGTGTTTTCCTTCTTCCTTTTCCCCTTGCATAAGGATGTTCCTTGAGATTTTGCCTTTTCATCTTTTCTTTTCTCATTCTACCCACTGTCTCTGGGTGATCTTATTCACTCCCATGATTTCAAGTATCTTTTATAAGCTGATGAATCCCAGAGCTTCATTTCCAGCATAGATCTCTTTACATTCAGAACTGTATATCCATCTACCTACTGCTCCTCTCCATTTAGAGATTCCTGAAGTACTTCAAACTCAACATGTGCAGAACTAAATGCATGTTTTTCATCCCAATCTTGCTTTTCCTCCTATTTTTTTTTCCTTTCTAGTGAATGGCACCATCAATCTTCTGGTCCCTCAAGGCAGGAACTTGGACATTATTCTGCATTTTTTCCTCTCCCATATTCTAATTTTTGTGGTTTGGTCCATGTGTAATTATCCTTAGGTAGCCCTCCCAGATTGTACAGGTTACAGATAAATGCCTGTCCTATGTGACCGAAGAGTATTCCTGTTTCCTCTATCAGAGCCTGCCTAACACAATTAAATTTGTCAATTTGCACCTCTATATCCACCACAAGACCCATAGCTTTACGTCTATATTTTCTCCCTTGTGTTCTCCATATCTAGCAGTGTCTGCCATGTAGTATATACTCAAGAAATACCTGTTAAATAAATGAATAAATAATCATCTATTATGGTCTACTTGCTGAAAGGGCAAGTAGTAAGAATTTTGATTCTGAATAACAAATGTTTATTATATAATCGTTAAATATATTGAAATATAGTAGATTTTATCAGCAAATATATAATGATGGCATTTATGGGTAGATATATAATAAAATGTTTTTCTTGTACCAGACAGTCCATACCCCCACAGAGTCTTCTCTGTAGGGGTATACTACATTCTTCTAAAAAGTCATAGAATTCCAGCCGTGCCTGTACACCACCAGTGGTAGTATAGTCTTATACTACCATAGACTCACAGTTTACCAAGATTTGACCCATGTAACTCTGTCTTCTTGGGACCGTTGAGTCAACTCAGAATATGGAACTGACCTGAAAGCAGCTCTCTGTAAGCTCGACCCATTCAGATTCTCTCTCATGGAAAGAGACATACAGAGTCAGTCAGTTATGGTGCACGGATTAGCAGAGTCAAGTTTATCTGCATTAACAGCCCCAGAGGACTATTGGACTTTCACTGGCCATAGATCATTAGAACATTCATGGCGTTCTTAATGGCAATGAATTGATCCCAGGCAATGAGGCTGCTAAGGCAGAGCCCTGATGCCTTTTTTTCCTGTGTATCAGTATGATTGGCCAAAGACTATCTACCACTAGTTAAGCTAATATTAGTCTAAGACCTGCCAGTTACTATAAGGTTTCATTTATGTCACAGTTTGCTACCTTCTGTCTTTAAATTTTGAATACTACATTGTTAATTAAATAGTCAACTTTATAATTTATATTAGTAAACTTTGTCATTATGATTAAGTATTCATTCAGTTTTTGTTCACAATTATGCATTCCCTTATGTGACATAGTTTTTACTTTCTCTTAAGCCTGCCACTGGAGCTAGAAAATCCCCCATTGAAACTTTTCCAAAATCCTAGAATTTTATAAATAGAAAGGCAAGTTTAAAAAGTGAAATTTAACATTATTTTAAAAAACATGTCTATCTATTTGCTAGAAAAAAGTCCTTAAATGCATAAACTTATCCTGAACAGGGATCAAAATTTATTTCCAACATAAGTAGAAGTGGAGGGGTAGACCTGAGAGGTTTGGATGCCCAACAGACTGCTCTGCTCTTGTCAGAGGTGCCTAGCACTGGCACTGGAGAAGATGTCCTTCTTTGTATGTCTCACACTCGACTCAGCACCTGACATACGCAGGCCTTGCACTTGCATAATAAAGTGTTCATGGAAAAGAAGATTACAGGATGACAGTCTGTAGTTAGAATTCCCTCTCTCATGGCAGCTCCTGAGAAGATTGGATGGTGTTTAGTCAGATGCATATGAGGTCCTGCCTATTCTTTACATACCCTAAGATATTGTCCTTTAGTTCTTTCAAAGGAATTTGTATTTCTAGGAAGTTTAAAATAGACACGGAAAGATAGTACCTATTTTCTAGTAATAAACTTCATCAATGCACTTGTCAATTTGATAACACATTTAGGCTTTCTAATTGAATTTTTGTCCTGATGTGGCTTTAAAAGAGGGTTTATTTTGTGTGTGTATGTTTAGGACTCTCTGATTTGGGCAAGTTACCTGGGAATTTGAAGTAGAAGAACTGACATCGGCTGGTGAATGCTTAAGTAGGTGAGCTACTCAGTGATAGACACAATCAGATCACCTCTGCTTAGCTCTGCACATCTAGATGCTTATTGTTTTATTGTGTATATTTTATTTTTAATATAACTTTTTGTGGGTTCATTAAAAGCCTGCTCAAAAGGAACACTGCTAAAACCACCAAAAGTACGTAAAAGAAAAAAAAAACTGTTCTGTAGACTAAAATAAAATTGTTACTTGGACTTGTAAAATAAAAAGATAGACACAGGATAAAATTCTCAGTGGGAGACAGAGCCCAAACACCAAACACCCTGCTAAAGGACATGCCGTTGGTAAACTTCTGCCCTTGTTTGGCAATGATCAATCATTCCACAAAGTCATACAGCCACACAGTGGAAGTTGGACATAAAACAGCTTAGCTATTGGGTGACTTTTATTACTTATCCAAGTAAAAACACATTTTTAGAGCATGACAGACTGAAATATAAGAGCATACAGTACAAACTGTACACTAATAAAATTTTGTCTTGTGTGTGGGTTGGAGGTGTGAGTTCTCATGGTTAGACAAAGTTATAACCACATTCTTGGGTTTGGGATGTTTTTCCCTCTTTAATAGTTCAAGGATAACCTCTGATTTTGTAAATGTAATCTTAAAATCTGGATTATAGAGTGAAAAGTGGAAATGATAATAATACTGCAATAAAAATCTGAATTAACCTTTGGAAAACAGAAGCCATTTTCCAAATGGCTAGTCAAAACTCTATCTTAATTTAGAATAGATTTCTACCTAAGGCAGTGGCAAAAAAGCCAACAATCACACACACCAAAAACAAATAATGATAATGTATATCTAGCACTATTTCGGCCTATCTTTGAATAGGATAAGCCATTTAATATAGGAACTAACTGTGCTTATCAAGCCAGGTGAGATATTAAGGAAAACACCACAGCCAAAGCCTGGATGCCATCAATAATAAAACCCTTTCTTCATATATATCAGGTAATATAGCTTGGAATAATGTGATCTGAACACAGTAGCTGATTCAGATAACAAATTATTCCACTATAGTTTCAGCTGCAATAACTGTTTTAAGGCAGTAAGATGAGATGGAAAAAAATCAAGTCCCCAATACCTCATGAGCACAGAACCCCTAAAATGTTTGGGTAGTTTTCTGAACAGAGGGTAATATTCTCATCTATACCATTGAGCTTAGCTTCTTGAAGAGCAAAGATTTATTTGTTTTATCACCAGCACAGAGCATAACATCTTTGATATTGAATTTCTGAACAAAAGTTTATTCAATTAACTTACTAAGAATTTTGGAAGTTTAAATAAAGTAGCTCTCAGAATAGCTAGAAGAGTTTTTAGGAGGCCTCTTTAAGAGTCAGTATATTATTCACAGCCTCAAATTGAAAAGATCATTTAAATCAAGGTATGATCAGGACATAAAAGAAATTAACACATTAAGTAGACTGAATTTATTTTTAGAGCCCTTTTCTGCCATGCCTTGTTAAGATATAGTGAACACCTCTCAGAGGCCTCATGAAGGCATTTTCCTGCATATAAGACCTCAGATTCACGCATAAATTATCAAATATTATTAATTAATGAATTATGCAAGTAATTATTGAGACACGTTCTAGGGATGCAAGGATAATTAAGATAAGACATAATTCTGGTCTTCATGGCAATTCTAGTTTAGTTAGTGTTCAATGAATTTTTCTATTTTTGTTATGGAAATTTTCAAGCGTACACATATGTGGAGAGAATAGTTTATGGAACTCAGTGAATCTATTACTTACTCTCAACGGTTGTCACCATATGTACTCTCTACCCCACGCCAGCCTGATTGTTTTGAAGTAAATCTCAGACATCTATCATTTTATCTAAAAGTATTTTAGTTTGTATTTCTTAAAGACAGTAACTGTCTAAAAAAGCCATAATACCATTATTACACCTAAAATATGTTAATAATAGTTACTTAATTGCCATAAAGAATCAGTGTTCTCATTTCTTTATTTCACATCCAAACACACAACTTTTTATAAATAAGTTCCATGTTAGAGTGATATGTCTGTTATATTTCTTTTAATTTAAGGTTTCCCTCATAACACTGGTGTGTGTGTTAAAGAAACAAGATCTTTTACCCAGTAGCGTTTCCCTCCCTGGAATTTTCTAATACATGCCCATGATGTCATCTAACATATTCTGTTTTCCCTTAAACTTCTTATAAATTATTAGTAAGACCTGGAGTCTTGGTCAGATTCAAGTTTGATTTTTTTCATTCTTTTTGTCAAGACTGATTCATAAATGGATGTTTGCTAAATATACGTTTTAAAAAATATGTTCAGATTTTTATTAAAATTAAGCATCTTTAGAACTCAAAAATTAAGCTAAACATGTGATTAAGTATTTTTTTCCAATGTTATCTAAACTCCAGGAACTAATACGTGATTATAGCAAGGCTTCAGGATCCAAGATTAATATACAAAAGTAAATTGTGTTCCTACATACCAGTCATGAACAAGCAGAATTTGAAATTAAAAACACAATAACATTTACACTAGCACCCCTAAAATTAAATACTTAGGTATAATTCTAACAAAATATGTGCAAAATCCATATGGGAAAAACTACAAATCTCTGATGAACAAAATCAAAGAAGAACTGAATGAATGGAGAGATAGTCCATGTTCACAGCTAGGAAGACTAAATATTGTCAAACGGTCAGTTCTTCCCAATTTAATCTATAGATTCATTGCAACCCCAATCAAAATTCCAGCAAGTTATTCTGTGGATATTGAAAAACTGATTTTAAGTTTATATGGAAAGGCAAAAGGCTCAAAATAGTCAACACAGTATTGAAGAAGAAAACAGGTGGAGGATTGACGCTACTCAATTTCAATGCTTACTATAAAACTATAGTAAGCAAGACAGTGTGGTTTGGAGAAATAATAGGCAAATAGGTCAATGTAATAGAAAAGGGAACTCAGAAATAGACCCACATAAATATAGTTAACTGATCTTTGACAAAGGAACAGAAGCAATGCAATAGAGCAAAGATAGTCTTTTCAACAAGTGGTGCTGGAACAACTGGACATCCACATGCAAAAGAAAAAACAAGAATCTAGACAGAGACCTTACACCCTTCACAAAAATGAACTCCAAATGGATCATAGACATAAGTATAAAACATAAAACTAACCCCCTAGAAAATCACACAGGAGAAAACCTAGATGACCTCGGGTATGGTGATGACTCATTTTAGATTCAACACCGAAGGCATGATCCATGAAAGAAATAATTGATAAACTGGACTTCATTAAAATTAAAAATTTCTTCTCTGCACAAGACAATGTAAAGAGAATGAAAAGATAAGCCACAGACTGGGAGAAAATATTTGCAAAAGACACATCTGGTAAAGGACTGTTATCCAAAATGTACAAACACTTAAAACTCAACAATAAGAAAACAACCAACCTGATTCTAAAATGGGCCAAAGACTTTAACACACACCTCACCAAGGAAAATATACATCTGGCAAATAGGCATAGGAAAAAATGCTCCACATCCTATGTCATCAGGGAAATGCAAATTAAAGCATCAAGACACCACTCCACATCCAGTACAATGGCCAAAATCAGAACACTAACACCACATACTGGAGAGGATGTGGAGCAACAGAAACTCTCATTTATTGCTGGTAGAAATGCAAAACAGTACAGATGCTTTGGAAGACAGTTTGGCAGTTTTTTACAAAACTAAACACACTCTTACTGTATGATCCAACAATTGCACTCTTTGGCATTTACCCAGAGTTTAAAATTTACATCCACACTAAAACCTACACATGGATGTTTATAGTAGCTTTACTCATAGTTTCCAAAACATGGAAGCAACCAAGATGTCCTTCAGTAGGTAAATGGTTAAATAAACTGTGGTAGTCCCGGCAACGGAATACTATTTAACTCTTTATGCTATCAAGCCATGGAAAGACTAAGTGAAAGAAGCCAATCTGAAAAGGCTACATACTATATGATTGCAACTATATGGCATTCTGGAAAGGGCAAAATTATAGAGACAAGAAAAAGATGAGTAGTTGCCTGAGGTTGGGGGAAGGGAAGGATGAACAGGTGGAGCACAGAGGATTTGGGGAGCACTGAAAACTATGATTTGTTTAAACCCATAGAATGTACAACACCAAGAATTAACCCTAAGATAAATTATGATCTTTGGGTGATTATGAAGTGTCAGTGTAGGTTGATCAATTTTAATGAATGTACCACTCTGGTGGGAGATGTTGATAATGGAGGAGGCTATACACGTGCGGGGGCAGAGAGTAAAGGGGAAGTCTCTATACCTTCCTCTCAGTTTTGCTGCGAATCTAACACTGCTCTAAAAAAAAAGCCTTACTAGTCCCCCCAACCAAGAAACCTACTTAATCCACTGAACCAACCTTAGCCACTGGGGACAGCCACCAAAACCAACAGGAACTACGAACCTGCAGCCTGCAAAAAGGAGACCCCAAACACAGTAAGATAAGCAAAATGAGAAGACAGAAAAACACACAGCAGATGAAGGAGCAAGATAAAATCACACCAGACCTAACAAATGAAGAGGAAATAGGCAGTCTACCTGAAAAAGAATTCAGAATAATGATAGTAAAGATGATTCAAAATCTTGGAAATAGAATAGACAAATTGCAAGAAACAGTTAACAAGGACCTAGAAGAAATAAAGAGGAAGCAAGCAACGATGAGCAACACAATAAATGAAATGAAAAATACTCTAGATGGGCTCAGTAGCAGAATAACTGAGGCAGAAGGACAGATAAGTGACCTGGAAGATAAAATAGTGGAAATAACTACTGCAGAGCAGAAAAAAGAAAAAAGAATGAAAAGAACTGACGACAGTCTCAGAGACCTCTGGGACAACATTAAACGCACCAACATTCGAATTATAGGGGTCCCAGAAGAAGAAGAGAAAAAGAAAGGGACTGAGAAAATATTTGAAGAGATTATAGTTGAAAACTTCCCTAATATAGGAAAGAAAATAGTCAATCAAGTCCAGGAAGCACAGAGAGTCCCATACAGGATAAACCCAAGGAGAAACACGCCAAGACACATAATAATCAAACTGTCAAAAATTAAATACAAAGAAAACATATTAAAAGCAGCAAGGGAAAAACAACAAATAACACACAAAGGAATCCCCATAAGGTTAACATCGGATCTTTCAGCAGAAACTCTCCAAGCCAGAAGGGAGTGGCAGGACATATTTAAAGTGATGAAGGAAAAAAACCTACAACCAAGATTACTCTACCCAGCAAGGATCTCATTCAGATTTGATGGAGAAATTAAAACCTTTACAGACAAGCAAAAGCTGAGAGAGTTCAGCACCACCAAACCAGCTTTACAACAAATGCTAAAGGAACTTCTCTAGGCAAGAAACACAAGAGAAGGAAAAGACCTACAAGAACAACCCGAAACAATTCAGTAAATGGTAATAGAACCATACATATCGATAATTACCTTAAATGTAAATGGATTAAATGCTCCCACCAAAAGACACAGACTGGCTGAATGGAAACAAAAACAAGACCCATATATATGCTGTCTACAAGAGACCCACTTCAGACCTAGGGACACATACAGACTGAAAGTGAGGGGATGGAAAAAGATATTCCATGCAAATGGAAATCAGAAGAAAGCTGGAGTAGCAATTCTCATATCAGACAAAATAGACTTTAAAGTAAAAACTATAACAAGAGACAAAGAAGGACACTATATAATGATCAAGGGATCGATCCATGAAGAAGATATAACAATTGTAAATATTTATGCACCCAACATAGGAGCACCTCAATACATAAGGCAAATACTAACAGCCATAAAAGGGGAAATCGACAGTAACACAATCATAGTAGGGGACTTTAACACCCCACTTTCACCAATGGACAGATCATCCAAAATGAAAATAAATAAGGAAACACAAGCTTTAAATGATACATTACACAAGATGGACTTAATTGATATTTATAGGACATTCCATCCAAAAACAACAGAATACACATTCTTCTCAAGTGCTCATGGAACACT
>NC_041223.1:31235466-31307118 GCF_002837175.3 Physeter macrocephalus | reverse complement strand
AAAGATGTTAAAAAAAAAAAAAAAAAGTGACCGAGCCAGGCCTTGGCCCTATTTGTCTGGCTCCAATTCTAGTGGTCTTCCTATCATTCAAGTTAGTCCTCTTCTTAGAAAAACAAATTGAAATAAAAAATAAATAAATAAATAAATAAATAAATAAATTTAAAAAAGCCTTTTTTTAGAAAAAGATATCTAGACCATTGTGATGTGTGACATCATCCAAGTCCATTAACCTGCCTGAACCACAGTGCCATACTGATATGAAAAACTCTTCCAACTCTGAAAGTCCAAGACTCTGAGATCTCAGTTTGAGATCACCATATTCCAAAGCCATTTACCAACATCCTTTTATTATCCAAAGGCAGTTAGAAGGAGCATGATTTATTACTTTTATACACAATCAAGTTCATTTTCATCAAGCTGGAACCATCTCAGATACATTGAACTACCCACAATCATTCCTTTTGTCTTTGAAGGAGATAGTTAACATTCTAGAAAGTTATATTACCCCTACCCTTATCCCATTTCCCAAAATCTCACCTGCTCAATTCTGCAAATAAATCTTGTTAAGTAAATTCTTTTCTGATAAGGTGAGGTTGTCTAGCAAACAAAATGATTTAAATATTTGAAGTTAAACTTTTTACTTTAGTACATTATAAGAAACCAGCAACAGCTTCATTGTCATATTGTTAACTTTGAAAAATCTTTACAAAATTCTCATTTCATGGATGGATCTTCAGTGAAAGCATGCCCATTTTAGCTACTTAAGAATTCAGAACTTTAAAATACGCATTTTTTTTCCCTACTGGAAAATACTGGCTTGCTAAAGGGCCTTAGTTTTAGAGTTTCTCATTGTCAAGAAAATGGTAAAAGTTAACAAATATCTATAAGCTTAAAATATAGTCTATTTGAACAATCATTGGTTACTCCTGGATGTTGTAGCCATGACCTCTTAAGGATCACATAAAGAAGCAAATTCATTGAATTTACTTCAGACCTGTCTTTGCATCCAGTATCTTCAGGGCAACATTACTTCATAGGTCAGGGGTCTGCTATCAGGGAATGCACACTGGTCAGCCAGCAGGACAGAGTAGCCAGCAGGAATGATCACAGACATCTGCTCAGTCCTTGGGGAGTTTGCAAGCTTGTTTATGTTAAGAGCTCTTGCTGCTAGACAGCAGAATGAACTTCTTTAGAATTTGTTCCCATAATAGTCCCTAAGGCAATGACACACAGCTGTGGAGAGGAAATAAGCTCTTTAATTTGTTAACCATGCCCAGAAAAGAAGAAAACAAAATGCTCAAAAGAGACTATAAAGAGGTCTTTTAAAAGCCTTCTCCAGAAACAGCTAAAAAAAGAAATACAAATATTCCCCCCAATCACACAGAAGGCATATTTATGTCTTGTTTCTTCCTTAATATATATCCAAACTTCTATTTGAATCCCATGAAATCTTTTTCTTCTGACTTTTCCGTTTTACCTCTTAGTGATCACATTGTTTAAAGACTCTGCTACCATAAGACCTCTAAATCATCACTGTTGAAAGATCCCATTTGGAAAAACTCAGAAAGTCAGGGAAACAGGCCTAAACTTCTGGCCAGAAGATTGAGGTTAAGATAAGGACATGCTTTCCTTCAAATGAGGGTCCCGGATTTTTAGAGTAGAAAGTTAAATATTTTAATCCAACTCCAATTTACAGCCCTTACCCAAACCCATTTTTTAAAAAAAAGGTTTCCAGTTTCTATGTTTTAAATGCATTTACCTTGGTTATCATGAAATATTTCAAATACAACAAAGTAAGACTTTACCATAACAAGTGTCTGGAACCAAGACCCAGCTACCAAGCTCTACTAACTTCTAAAAGTTTGCCATATTTGCTTCAACTTCTAATTTTTTTTAAAGAAATATCTCATTACAAATACAATTGATGTTTTTTGACTGCCTCTCTTAAATTTTATGGCAGTTTCTTCCTCCTTCTTTGCCTTCCCAGAGATAATCATCAACCTAAATTTGGTTATCATTCTCATGCATTTTTACACTATTGCAACACAATAATCCAGAGTTGCTTGGCATATTTTCAGATTTTTCATAAACGGTATCATACTGTATGCATCCTTCAGTAATGTCCTTTCTTCACTTCATGTTGCATTCAAGATTTAATCAAGTTGATATGTACAGCTGTAGTTCATTCATTTTCCCTGGTGTACCACATCTACTGCAAGATTTTTCACAATTTAACCATCCAATGTTTTCATTTTTTTTCTATTACTCGTGATGCTATGAACATTTTCATACATGTTTCTTTGAGCACATATGCAACATAGTCTCTAGATTTTCAACTTATTTAATATTGTCAAAATACTCTTCCGAATGATATAGCATTTACACTTCCACTAGGCTTCCAATCCTAGCCAACACTTGATATTGCCATCAATAGATCTAAATTTTGTTAATCTGAAGTGTGTTTTTCAAATTTGAATATCCCTTTTTACTAGCATTCTTTCCACAATGTTTATTAGATTTCAGCTTCTATTCCAATACGTTGCATGGGTTTGCTATATTTATAGGAGTTATTATATCTGCATAATTATCCTTTATTAGATATCACAGTTATAAATATCTGTTCCAAATTGTAGATTTTAAAAAACTTCTTTCATGGGTGTTCTTTTTCTGACTGAAGATTTTAAAATTAATATATCTCAATTAATCCATAGTGAAATTCTTCCTTGTCTTAAGGTCATAAAGATATTCTCTTAAATTTTCTTTTAACAATATTAAGTTGATCATATAACTTTGCTCTTTCAACCTACTAGGATATTCCTTAATAAATATTAGATTTAATTTCTTAGTACTTCACTTAAATTTTCACCTCCAAGTTCACAATGAAGTTTGTTTATATAATTGACCTTTCTTTTACTGTATTTGTTTGGCTTTGGTATCAATATATATTAATCTAATAGAATCAGTTAGCAATTTTCATTCCTTTTACAGGCTACACATAGTACAGGTTATCTGTTCCTTGAAGGTTATATGAAACTCACATAAAATTTCCCAGCCCCTATTTGGAGAGAGAGTTTGGAACCCTCTGGAATACTAAAATAATTGCTTTAATTGTGTCAAGGTTTAGTTGATATTGCCTTTATTTTTTCTATTTCAACAAAATTATTGGCAATTCATCTATAAATTATGCATTTTATCTAATTATTTAAATGTATGGGACTAAAATTGTTAATAACATTCATGAATTATTTTTAAGTTGCATTGGAACTATAGTTGCTTCCTATTTATGTTATTTATGTCTTTTTTTTCACTTTATCAATCATGTAAAATATTCACCATATTATTAGCCATTTTAGAAACTAGATTTTAATTGTTGGTCCCTTCTACAGTTTCTTTGTTTTCATTTTCTGAGTTTCTGCTTTTCCATAATAACATCATTTCTTCTTTCTTTAGGTTTTTCCCTGTTCTTTTTCTAGGCTTCTTGAATAAATCTATATTTATTTATTTTCTAAACACTCATTTTATGATAAATGCATTCAAAAGTCTAACTTTCCCTTTAAATATCTCTCATTAATAACTTTACATTCAGACTCATTCTAAGGGAGGATTTTAATTTTATTTTCCCTCCCTCTTCCTTGCTCCATCACCTTCTCTTCTTATGTGATAGTTTTGCCTCAACAGGTGACACATTGCTTTTTATTTCTTTAGATTCTTTTTCCAGGGATAAGGATAGTCCCATTCTAGGAGCAATCAAGACTATAGTAAGATTTTAAACTTACATATATTTACCTTTCTGACAAATCATTAATAATAGTACTCAAAATGTTAAGAAAATTACTATTTATTCCCTTTCCTATGAAAAACTGATATACAAAAACCTTTACATATAAGAGAAAGAATTTGAGGGGGAATGACCACTATGAAATGATAAGATGTCTTAATGATTCCTGTTATGCTTCTCCAATATTTTGTATATATCTGTTGATAATTAACCCCTTGGCCTGGATGGCAAGGCAGAGAAGAGAAAGCCTAGAGCTAGAATCTATTGCAATCAAAAATAATCAGGCACTATCTTTGGACACTTGCCATTGAAAAATGAAAGAAAACAAACAAACAAAATACCCATGGTCTCTAACAGTAAATGCATCATCTAGTTAAGCTAAAGCAATGTTTCAATCATAATGTATGTGAATGAGGAAATAAAACTCATTTTAGAAAATAATATATTTGAACAGAATTCTTTGGGTTATATCTATGTGAAAGAGACCCACAGAAATATAGAAAATAAGACTATGCATAACTGAGAAAAGAATATGCATAACCAGAAAAACGGGTGTGAAGAAGATATTTGTGTTAAAAATGCCAGAAATAGCATATGTTTTACTTTAAAAACTCAGAATCATCACAAAAAACATAATACAAAGAATTTATATCTTGGCAATTTTTTGCTTGAAATTTTAGTATTTCACATTCTTGAACTTCAAATTACTTTAATCTCTTTTATTTCCAGACTTTTGTGGTACTTTCCCCAAGTTGGGGACCAATGTTTTAGAATAAATTCATACAATAGCCTTATAATGAGGAAATACAAACACAAACCTAGCTTTTCCTGTAGTGCAGTGGGAAGAATACTTTTTAAAATTGACCTACCTTTGAATTCTGCCTCTGCCATTTGACTCAGGTAGTCAGAAATTTCACTCTGTGATGTCTACATAAGGTATTTCTGGTGTTGCTGGTAGTTTATCTATCTATCTATCTATCATCATCTAACTTGGGGTCTCCTTCAACCTACAGTTCATGTTTATTACATCTTTGCATTTGTGACCTATCACTCTTCTGTAATTTCTATAAAATGATGTCACAACTTCTAGATCTATCTTTCATGTCATTTAATTTGCTTGCATATGTTCAATTTCTTTACCTTTTGTGGTATGTCCTGTAAGAATCATTTGGCTTGATCTTTCATCATGTTGATTCTTTTATTTAGCTTTTTTAAGATATGATCTTTAGTCTCTTACCATGGGAAATTTCAAACATATATTGAAATAGAAAAAAAATACAATGAAACCCACATATCTATTATTAAATTATCTTTAACAATTACTGACACACAACCAGTTTTGTTTCATCTATCAGCACTGACTCTATTGAATTTTAATTTCTGTGGTCAGATTTTTAATTTAATGATACGCTTAATTGTTTTTTAATAGATTAAGAGTTTACTTGTATCATTCTGAGTTTTCAGGTATAATTTATTTGTTTACTCAAATTCATGGGCTCCCTTTCTTTGTATTCTTAAATTTTTGGTGATTCTTAATTGTGCACTCAATTTTGTGGCTGAAATTTCTGATTATATTGTCTGTTGCATGTGTTTTGCACAACCCAAAGAGGGTTAAGTGTTGTGATGAAGTGCTGGAATTTGTGCAGCAGCCTGTTTGAAGAGATGTCCTAGAAGCAGAATGTGGGAATTCCCTGGCTGTCCAGTGGTTAGGACTCTGTGCATTCACTGCTGAGGGTGCAGGTTCAATCCCTGATCAGAGAACTAAGATCCCACAAGCCATGAGGTGTGGCCAAAAAAGAAAAAATAAAAATAAAAGAAGATGAAGAAGAAGAAGAAGAAAAGAGGAATGTGTCCCTTGGGACAGAGTGCATCAGCTGCTGGTCTTCTGGGTGTGAGGACACGTACTTCTAGGTCTTGCCAGCCACTTGGAGTTCTGCCTCATTTCTCAAAGCCAAGCTCCCACATACTGATGCCTCTAGGATGCAGACATCCTGAGTAGCCAAGAAGTAATGTACCAGGAGTTGGATCTCCTAGAATATCTTGCTACTGTACCCAGTTAATTACGCCAAGAGTTACCCCTGCTTCTGTCTCTTCTCTCTTCACCCCCCTCCAGCTTCTGACCCCCTTTTCTGCCTAATGTTCCTCTGCTCCTGTTTACATTTCATAGTTCAGTTATTTCCTATGGTTTCTAGTCAGTAAAAGATTTCCTTTCTATTTTTCTAGTATAGTTATGAATTAAAATTTTTTATTTTGTAGGTGCTGTATGACGCTGAATAAGAGTATGGGCTCTGGATTCAGACTGCTTGGGTTGAATCTTAGCTCTACAATTTCCTGTGTGGCCTCAAGTAAGTTTATTAATCTCTCTGTGCCTCAATTGCCTCAAATGTAAGATGGAGATCAAAATGGTCCATGGGATTGTTATGAGGATTAAATAAATTATTGGCATCTAAAATGCTCAGAACAATGTTTGGTCCAGAGTGTAGTATGATTCTAAAATACAATTTTATGAAACTTGTGAAGCAAGGAATATCTGTGTTCAGAAACACAACCTATCCAAACAAAACCTGAAAACTTATATACCATTCTAGGCAAGCACATAAGATTTTGAAGAACTCTATCAAAAATAGGAGACAATTCTGAGTGGCTCCTAGATTCAATCAGGACTGCTTTAACATACCTGGCATTCTGATACGTTCCAAGTTAAAGCTGGTTTGTTTTTAACCTATAGTTTTGATATGATTTCAAACAGCCAAGTTTCTCAAGGTGTATGATTTTAAGAAAAAGGTTTTCTAGTGTTATGTCCTTGCTACCAATATGATTCAAAGAACACGGCTTTTTGGTACTCCATCCTTGATGTTCATAAGCTGGAATGCTGTAGATAGTACACAATAAAGGTTACCTGCTATTACTATTGTTATTGTTACTATTTGAAGTGAACATTGTTACCTGTGCTCTTTATGTGGCTCTTGTGCCATGTGACCTTGGGCAAGTTACTCAACAGCTTTCAACCTCATATTTCTCATTAGCAGATGGAGATACAACACCACCTATCTCATCAGGTTAGATTGCCATGAAAACTGGAAATAATATACTTAATTGCACAATCATGAAGATTTTTCAATAAATTATAGTTCTCATAATAATTAGATATCTTATTCTGGTTCAAATGACTAAAATATCTTTTGGAAAACACAACTGTCCTTGATTTGGCTTGTGACCAGCCAGGCTCCGGGTGGGAAGATGTGCTGTCAGATAAGTTCATTAATGCTCAGTGTAATGTTTCAGTTATTGGCCCAACAGGAAGTACTTGCATATTATTATTGTGAGATATTTCAGACTGGTGCAATTTCCATTACAGAAGTCTCCCCTTATCTGTGATTTTGCTTTCTGTCATTTCAGTTACCTGCAGATCAACCCATGGATCAACCATGGTCTGAAAATACTAAATGGAAAATTCTAGAAATAAACAATTCATAGGTTTTAAATGTGCACCATTCTGAGTAACATGATGAAATCTGTGCCATCCCACTGCATCCTGCCCAGGACGTGAATCATCCCTTTGTCCAGCGTATACTGCCCATTAGTTACCTAGTAGCTGTCTCAGTTATCATCTCCACTGTCACGACACTGCAGTGCTGTGTTCAAGTCACCCTTAATTTACTTAGTAACAACCCCAAAGTGCAAGAGTAGTGATGCTGGCAATTTGGATATGCCAAAGCGAAGCAGTAAAGTGCTTCCTTTAAGTGAAAAGGTGAAAGTTCTCGACTTAATATGGAAAGGAAAAAAGTCATATGCTGAGGTTGCTAAGATCTATGGTAAGAATAAATCTTCTATCCATGCTATTGTGAAGAAAGAGAAAGAAATTCATTCTAGTTTTGCTGTCACACCTTAAACTGCAAAAGTTACCACCGTTAGGCATGGTAAGAGCTTAGTTAAGACAGAACAGGCATTAAATTTATACAAGTTATTTTGAGACAGAAAGACCACATTCATATAACTTTTATTACAGCATATTGTTATAATTGTTCTAATTTATTGTTGTTGTTAATCTTTTATTGTGCCTAATTTATAAATTAAACTTTATCATAGGTGTAGGAAAAAACTAAGTATATATAGGGTTCAATACTATTCAGGGTTTCAGGCATCCACTGGGGGTCTCGGAACGTATCCCCTGAGGATAAGAGGAGGCAGCTGTATCGTCAGAGAGGACATTATTCTACTTGAGCTGTATCAGCTCAGAATAGTGGGAGTCAGGCTGTCACAGCAGAATTAAATGGTAACCTAGAACAGGGACCCTTAAATTGGGATAACCTAGGTATATGTGAAAAACTTAGGAAGTAGTAGGAGACACAGTTTTAAGACTATACATTTCTAGGTCTCTAGTTCCACTTATACTCCTTCTTCAAAACGATCTGCCTGAGGACCAATTAAAGGTCATGATGGAAGTGGGACCCCCGCTCTCCTTCCTGTCCTCCCCCTACTACCTCCTTCCTTTTTGTGCTCGCCCACTTTTCCTTTACAAAAGAAAGGCACATCCAGGGGGATACATACTTCAAGGACATCAAATAAAAGGACACTTTGAAACGGTGGTGTCTTTGGGTAACGTCATATTCCAGTCAGGTAGTTTTATACTCAACTTTCAACAAAAATGAAGAATAACTTAATCTATTAACTGATGAACCAATAAAATTCTTTCAGTAACAGATAACTATGCAATATTTGGCACAAAGTCAAGAGTAGTTCAAAGAACTGAGTGTTAGTGCTATAAAAATAGTCACCCTAACATTTTTATGTATGTGATTAAGTTTTTTTAGTGTTTACATCTATGAATATTTAAAAATGAAATAGGATTGATACTGAACTCTCTCTCACTCTAGCACAAAGTAATATTCCCCCAAGGATATGTGATAATGAAAATAAGGAAAGCCCATTATCTCATTGAGAACCAAATTCCTAACATTTTACTTTTTGTCTTAATAATTACCATTTTAATATACTCTATATTGTTTTTTAAAACTGTGTTAATAATAACTGTCATGATAACTTAATCTAAAGCAAAACATTTAAAACATAGAGCCTCATGGGCATAGAAAAATGGAAAACTTTGAAGTTTCACTTTCATTCATTCAAAAAATATTTAGCCAGCATCTACTTTGTGTTAGGCCCTGTCTCAGGTGCTAGGAATTTAGCAGTGACCAAACAGAAAAGAAATTTCTATCCATATGGAGTTTGCAGTCTAGTAGGTAGAGTTCAGATAAAACCAAATAACAAATGCATATAAAATATAATGGCAGATATACATATTTTTAAGCCAGAAGACTGTGGTAGGGTGTTTTAAGCATAAAATATATTAGAGCAATATTCTGTAGGGAAAAAACATGTTTAAGAAGAAAAAAAAGGAACATTAAAATGAAGAGCTTGATTATGCACTTTTAAAATGGTTTATGGTAAGGATTCTATAGTTATAACCTTAGATTCCACTGGAATATTAAAGAGTGACATAATAGTACCCTAAAATTTTTTATTTTATGTCCTTTTTTACAATACACTAGAAATATCACTCTTCAAAAATGATTTTAAAATGTAGATGTCTTCTTTAAGATGTATGAGAGAGCATATAATTTTGCAAAACCATGTGAGCAAATTTAAGGACACTGGATAGAAGGCACAAATTCTGATTCTTAGTACCTAGACTATGGATGGTATTAAACCTACTTAAGTTATGTGATGAAATATCACTTAAGGACCTGAGTGTAAATTCATGTTAGTTTTTCCTAAATATTTGTTTTTTATTTATGTCAAAACAAGCAGTTTGCTTGACATTTGAATACTAAATATCCTCTTAATAATAAGATGATAGACCAACTCTTTCTGATATTTCACTGAAAACAATTTTATAAAACCTCAAAAAACAAACAAAACCTATGTATTTTGAAGATATTGCTAAATTACTTAGAAAAAAAAAAGAGCCTACCTTTATAAAGTCATCATTATTTAATTTGGAAACTACCCTCAATGATAATAGAAGATTTTTGTGTAAACACATGCCACATTCCTCAGGTTAAACAAATTCTAAGACCTGTGATGCTGGGGATAAATGAAACCTTCTAGTACACGTATTTGTTATGATTCTGAACATCCAGTACTGTATTAACCTAACTTTTTGTTGCGGGTTTCTACTCACAATAAGAAAACTATCATGGGTGATGCTCGGAGGTCTTGTCTCCATCTAGTGGTCAGTGTATTATACTAATACTACGAATTTAAAATAAAAATATTGTGGGCATTTTATTTTCTTAATTGTCATGAAAAATGACTCTAACCAAGATACTACAGTAAGTCCCCTACATATGAACCTTCAAGTTGTGAACTTTCAAATATGCGAACGTGTGTTCACATGTCCAATCACATAAGTTAGTTCACGTGTTTGGTGTACATTGTCACATGCATGCATCCTCTACAAGTGGTTGTGCTTTTGTGTACTTTACTGTATAGTACTGTTGCTGTGCAACACGAGGAGCTTAGTATTGAAGACCTGATGGAATTGGAGGCCAAGAGAAAGGACGAAGAGAGACAAGAGGAAGAAGAAGTAACCGAAGAACCAAAGAGATTCACGACGTAGGAAATGGAAAGGGATTTTCTTTATTTGAGGAGACACTGTTAGTTTTTGAGGCACAGGACCCGAACATAGAATGGTCCACGAAGGTTGCAGCAGCCATTCAGAATGCAATCCCGTGCTACCATGTCATCTGTGATGAGAAAAAAAGAGCTAATACCAGACATCACTGGATTGTTTTTCAAGAGGGTAGATAGAATTGAATCCAGCAAGGAACCAGAACCTGTGCCATCAACGTCAGGTGTGAGTGGAATTGCAGCTTGCCCTCCGTCTCCTATTGCTGACGATCCTTCAGCTCTACCATCTCCCACCTCCTCCCCCTCCTCCAGTGAGTAACTCTTCTTGCCGGTTCACTCCATGCCAGCCCCTGTATGCCGGCTGTTATACTGTACTACTGTACTTTTCAAAGTACTATACTGTACCTTGATTAAAAAGTCTATTTTTTGCTTTTGTTTTTTACATATTATTTATGTGAAAAGTATGATAAACCTATTACAATACAGCACTATATAGCCGATTGTGTTAGTTGGGTACCTAGGCTAACTTTGTTGGACTTACAAACAAATTGGACTTATGAACGCACTCTGGGAATGGAACTCGTTTGTATATGGGGGACTTACTGTACTGTTACTTTCTAATCATGGCTATCAAACTTGACAAGTAAATAATCAGATAGAAGATATATAATCTTTAAAAAGATACGTTGAAATATATGACTTGACTATACTGTCCAAAATTCCTGAAGCTATTTCTCTACTACCAAAAAAAAAGAATTTTTTCCTATAAAATATATAACCTCATAGTTTGGTCAGTTACCTTAGTCGCATTGTTACAGAGAGATACATTAAAAGTTTTGATTTTATTCTCACATTAGGCATTTAATTTTGATACCTACATGTAAAATAATATTCATTAATGTATACTAAAGGTTGATGACACTGTTTGGGGTTGTTCTTAACAAACAGAAAGAATATTGTATCTAATTAATTTTAAAATATCGCTTACTGAATAAAGAGATTAATTCCTAATAGGTCTCTTTATCACACCTAGTATTTTCTTTGTAAAAGTGTGCTATTCTTCATAAAGACTTAATTTTTTTCTTTCTTTTTCTTTTCCTTTTTGTAAACCCATTAGAGATAAGAGATTAGAGAAAAGAATAAAAATCACATATTTATTGAAATTGTATTATAAAAATAACACAACCTTTCTTTTTTGAAGATGTCACAATTTACACAAGGTCTCCTATAGTTTGTATTATTACCTCCATTTTCATTTAACAAAGGTGTTAGGTGAATCTCCCACCCGATTAAGACCTTAGTAAGATTGGCTTTTGTACACATATTTATGTTTTTAGAAGTTCAAAATTCTTCCCCAAGACTTCTGCAAACGTCCAGAGGTCTCACGTTCTCAAAGCCATCTCCATCTCTGGGCTCCTACGTTCATGAAATACATCTCTGGTCTGTAGTATGGCCACCCAGACATGAAACCCAGATCTATTCATAATTCTAAAACATTACCCATTCACCCCTGGCCTGTGTGGGTGTAGCAAATGTTGCTGAAGATTAGGAGGAATGGAAGGAAGAAGGAGAAATTTAAAGTGCATTCAAACTTCCACTTGAACATTAGGTAGCTGGATTCCAAAGTTGTTCTTCTGTCTCTCCTCTACGGGGAAATTTACAGTGGCTCTTCTCTCCACCTGTTCCTTAGGTCTTATGACAAATAGGATGCCCTCCTTAGGAAGGAACTGCAAACATTTTTTTATATAGACAAAAAGAAATTTATGTTCAGATGCACAGTTTCACAAGAATACTGTGCTGATTACTTGATACACAGGAAAGTAAAGATGGCTTCTAGAGCTCAAAACCATACATTCTCTTTAAACTTTTAAAGATTCCCCAACAGAAAAATGCTTGGCCTATCAGGTGAGAAGTTATTTCTTTTATAAACTGTGGATTTAATGTGCAAACAACTCAGAACAGAGATCTATACAGAACAGGAAGCGAAAAAAAATTGCCTTTGTTTTTGATTAGGCCATTTATGGCACAAATCAAAACTGGATATAGTTTTATTTTGTAACCTCAAAATTGCTTGCCTAAAGGCCCTAAAATCTGTGGCAAGGGGGATTTTTATACCTAAATTAAAAATTCAATATATTAGAAATGAAGGCAACATCCTGCCTTCACTTTCTTTAGCAATAAAAATAGGTGGTCTCAGATGAATTATTCCAGGTTAGGTTTGACTTATTTTTAAAAATTGTGGTGTTTGGAATATCTCCCCCTCAGCCTCCTCAGATCTTTGGCCAGTTTTCCCTTGACTCTGATTAACAGGAGGAGTAGAAAGAAGATGAATCAGGAGAATAAAGGGATAAGATTAGAGGCTTGCCTTCATTTAAGAAAGGACTTCATATTATACAAAGAAGTGACATAGTATGGAATGATAACAGAGACCAGTTCATATTAGCTCATTACGTTGGCAAGAGTATCATATACAGACAGTACAGTCCTTTCATGTCATAAGAGAAAGTGTTTGTTCTATAGGTTAAACTTGGCTTGATATACTGGGTTTATATAGTTAAAGATTTCTGAGCCACTAGGACAAGAGTCAAATGGCAACAGATTATGACTAATGACTTCCATGGTTTCTTCCTCCCTCTGGGAAAGATGTGCAGGATTCTTAGGAGAAAAATGGCTAAGTGTATTCAGAAAAATCTTACAAATATTAACTCCCAAAGGACAAGTATAATTCATACTAGAAAAAGAGAAAAGGAGGTAAATGTAATGTATTTCACTGCCACAGAATGTAGAACAGCTAAGCTCTCTAATTCCTCGAAAAAGCCATGTTCTCCTTGCTTGAAAGTCAGTTTCCCTCCTTTTTCCCATCACCTGCTGAAACAGCTAGTCTCCACAGACAACCCTGCCTCCTTTTGTTCACAACCTTGTGTATCTCTTTTCCTTGGATCTGGGCTTTCCCTGTGATTCATTTGGAAACAACAGAATGCTGAAGAAATGATGCTGTGTGATGTCTAAGCCTTGATCAGAGATGGCCTTTTTTTTTTTTTTTCCAATTTTTATTAGAGTATAGTTGATTTAGAATGTTCTGTTATTTTCAGGTGTACAGCAAAGTGAATCAGTTATACATATACATATATCCACTCTTTTTTAGATTCTATTCCCATATAGGCCATTACAGAGTATTGAGTAGAGTTCCCTGTGCTATACAGTATGTCCTTATTAGTTATCAACTTTATATATAGTTGTGTGTATATGTCAATCCCAATCTTCCAATTTATCCCTCCCCCCACTTATCCCCTGGTGACCATAAGTTTGTTTTCTACATCTGTAATTCTATCTCTGTTTCGTAGATAAGTTCATTTGAATCATTCTTTTAGATTCCAAATATAAACAATATTATATGATATTTGTCATTCTCTGTCTGACTTATTTCACTCAGTATGACAATCTCTAGGTCCTTCCATGTTGCTGTAAATGGCATTATTTTGTTCTTTTTAATGGCTGAGTAATATTCCATTGTATATATGTACCACATCTTCTTTATCCATTCCTCTGTTGCTGGACACTTAGGTTGCTTCCATGTCCTGGCTATTGTAAATAGAGCTGCAATGAACATTGGGGTGCATGCATCTTTTAGAATTATGGTTTTCTCCGTATATATGCCCAGGAGTGGGATTGCAGGATCATATGGTAGCTCTATTTTTAGTTTTTTAAGGAACCTCCATACTGTTCTCCATAGTGGCTGTACCATTTTACATTCCCACCAACAGTGTAGGAGAGTTCTCTTTTCTCCACACCCTTTCCAGAATTTATTGTTTGTAGATTTTTGATCAGAGGAGGTTATTACCGATTTTATCTGAATCTCTTGGAGCACTCTCTATGAGCCTTGAGCAGCTATGAAAATAAGAGTGCTCCAGTTGACAGGGTTTGGAACATAACACATGGAGCACAAGAATCTCCAAGTCAAGCCCTGTTCAAATTCCTAACCCATAAAGTTATAACATATAATAAAAAGGTTGTTTTATGCTATTAAGTTTGGGGGTTGTTTGTTACACAGCAGTGGATAACCAGAATGAATGGTTTCCATCTATTCACTTTCCAGATCTCAATATGGATTTCATACCTTTTGGGAAGGCTTTTCTGACCCCATAGTATGGGTTAAGCATCCCTTCTATGTACTGTCCCATAATTCAGTTTTCATATTATGTTATAATTATCTGTTTATTCTTGTGTGAGGTTAGGGAGAGCAAGAATCATGTCTGAATTGATTATCATTATACTCTCAGAACCAACAGTGCCTGATAAATATAGGAGGCTATAAACAAGCATGACCCACTGAATCAATAAATATATTTATTATGCAGCTAAATACTGATCTCTTGCTCCATTGAGAAGAAGCCCCTTGCATGTTATACTATGTGATAATCAGCTTCCAGTAAAGAAAGTCATGTAAATATATCTCAGCAAAGTATAAGGGCAACAAGCATTGCACAAACCACTTAGCTACCTAAGTTATTAAAAATATATGGAGAATTTAGAAATAGATCTGGGCAGTGAGAATTTCTTTTCTAAATATTCACTGAATTCCTCTGTTCTGGATTTTGACCAATAAGAGGTTGATTAATCTTGCATTAGTGCTGTTCTCATAGTTTTTATGGATAAGGAGAATTTTAAGACCATGAAGGTTCATTATCTATGTATTCTAAATGAAGAAAAATGTCCTCTTGTATCCTATAAATAAGACATCTGTGAATTGGCAAATGCTAGTACAAACAAGTTAATTTTGTGACAGTAAAACTGTCACGAACACATTTAAACTGAAAATATACAGCTAGGAAATTTTTACAAGAGGCAGATGTCATGTGAGGCAGTGAATTGAGCCAAATGACCCAAAAGATGTAATGAGGAGGGATTTTTATGAAATGAGTAAGAAATCAGAGAAGGTGAAGCAGACATACACACACACAATAGGATGACCTCCCTATTATGTCACTTGGCGGGTACCTAGAGCCATCTGAAAAGTGGAATATGTTTCCCTAAGCATCTGACCTTGACCGAAGAATTACCAAGAAAAAGGCCAAAGGTAGTCCCAAGTGCTCAACTCTGGCTGTCTCAGATAGGAGCTTTGATAAGTCTTCTCAACCCTTTGGGAGTGGTTTACAATTTCCTGTAAGACCTACCTAGTGCTCTGCTATCATTTTGAGTTTGAGAAGGCACTCAGTGATAAATGGTGTCACAGTTTCTGCCTCACACAGCAGCGCCCAACAATTGCTTTCTCTGGGACATTCTTTAGGAAATGAAATTCCAATTCACTGACATCTCAGTTAGAGCTCAATTTCTCCTACAACATATTCCTTACCAAGCATTTCCTATTAAAGAAAAGTGCAGTATAAGAACTGGACCAATGTGACAATACATCTTTTTCTGATATACTGTAAAATGTAACTTGTTATTTTTTATATCATAATTTACTTTTATATTTGCCTTTAAGGTCTTGATTGTCAATTGCATGTTATATTATTTAAACATTATCTAAGAGTACATACAGGAGGGAAAACCCCTCTGAAGTCAATATTATTATTCTAGATTTTTCCAAGGTGAAAAACTGGGATATAGTTGAGAGGTTACATGTCATAAATTAGAAAAAATACACAAAGGCACGACATAGTAAATTGAAGCCCATTTCTTTCATAATTTTGTCTCTCTGTATTCAAAATTGTATACATTAGAACTCAGCATGACTTTAAACACATATTCAAAAGTCCTTATTTTAAAGGCAAGGCCTAGAAAGTTTAACTAAATTGCTTGGATTCACATAGCTGGTGACAGAGCTGGGATTACCTGCCAATGTTCTTGTGTTCATTTGACATTTAACTTATTTCTCAATGAGATCCGGATACTCAAACTTCTGAACACATAGAAAGTAAAATTCCCTTGAAGAGCAGGCAGAATGCTTTATAAATCCTGTGTCCCAAATAACTAAGTACAATGAACAGAGATATACCATTTCCCAAAAGATTTGATTTGCCCTCTAAGTGACACAGGAAAAAATAAGTTTTCCCAAATAACAGCAGCCAAGAATGGTCAGATTTTTCCCAATACATCTCTCTCTTGATCAAATACAGTATTCTGACTTCTTTCAAGGGAAAAAAAATAGAACATGGAACAAAATGATTCAAGAGAACTGATTTAGGAGAAGGTTGTTCATTTTCTTCTTTCAGTAAAAAAAAAAAAGGTGGGGGAACAACAAAATAATCTTTTGGATAGCAAGGGAAATATAGAGGAAAAATGTCAAAGTGGGAAGAGACACGAGAATTACAGGAAAAGAGCTCTATAAGGGAATTAGATGCATAGTTGTTTGAGTGTCATTATATCAAAGAAAAATTTTGGCACAATTTCACTCAGCGTATCTCCCTGCTCTTGCCTTTGCTCTACTGATCATGTCTCTCTCCCCCATTCAGTCAATCTTTGGGCATTAGGGAATATTCTTATAGTGCCAACAGATAACTTGCATAAGGCATAAAGTTGATTTTAAAAATAAAGTTTTCATTGGTTTCTCATGCCAAAGATTAACAGTAATCCTTTCCCAAGGTTTTCATTATGTCTTTACTATACAACATTTTTAATGGCTTTTTGAACTCAAGAATCACACAAACAAAACGGGATCCAGTAGGCCCTACACAAAGGAGTTAGGATGAGTCCATGGACAAGCCAGATGTTCCATGTGCTTGAGAACAACATTGGTTTTCCTCACCCACATTGTCAAGCCACTCAAGATGTTCTTACTGAGCTCGAAGAAGCTGATCAAAGAACATATCTTTGGAAAAAAATTTAAAAAGATGATCACATTAAGCTTGGTTTCCTCCTCAGAGGTGAACTAAGAGGGAAAGACTCAAATACTTCTGTAATCTTGGTATAGGGCTTTTAATGAGGCTGAAATGCTAAAATCTGCTTTAAAGTTCATGACAATGAACCTCTGATATTCCATAGAAACGATAACTCTGTTAAAATCTCTTCCCAGTACCAAACCCAGAACGTGGAATTGAAAATATCAGGGTTCAGAAGACCCTGAAAGATGAAAAATATTTCCATACATAGAAACAGAACACAAATCTTACAAATCAAGGATTAATTCATTTAGGCTGGGTGTTAAGAATCCAAAACACTTCACCCATTCCTTGTTGACATCAGAGTATGACTCTCGGGACATATTAGGATAGTTAACATAATATTTACATTTTCTTTCTGCAATTCTTTTCCACTTTCCAAAATAATCAGAAACTTCACAAACTCTTGGGTAACCATGTTACTAATTTGTCTTTCATATTTAAGAAATCCAGCAACTTATTTTTGGATGAGTGTCTCTGATGCATAACTGGAAATAGCTACATATGTGGAGATAAGTTCAGAAATGGATTGCAAACATCTACTTATAAGTTATATACATGTAAATAATTTTATAAATTATCTTTTTAGAATTTGGATAAGATCAGCTGATTTCTCAAAATTAGAATCAAAACAAACAAGCAAAAAATCTTTGAAAACCACAAAGGAAGCCTTAGACTTTGTTTTTATTAATGACTGTGTTTGTTTGGTTGGTTGGTGGGTGGGTTAGGTGGGCTTTTTTTCCCCATAAGGAGGAGAGTAATACTGTCCCATGTGTGTTTCTTGAGATAATTTGAGGAGTTCCTTAGATGATGGTAAGTAAAAGTGGTATGGGGCACAATATATATTGAAGACACACTTCTCCATGTGAAGACACGACAAGAACTGTATTTTGGTGCTTTGTGCTCTTTTATCTTATTTAGTCTTCACAACATCCCTGTGACACGTGTATTTTATGATTCTTAATTTATGGATAAGGAATTTGAGGTTCATAAAACTAGAGTCTGAACTGATTTTTTTTTAGAGTATTAGGGGAGAAATAGATTTAAAAAAATTTTCCCCCAGCAGAAGTTTCTATTGAATCACTAACAAATCTGTTCTTAGATTTTCCTCTCTCCATGCAACAGTTATACTATCTCTTATTTTGTTGATGTATTTAACAAATATTTATGGATTACCTATTGTATGTCAAGTACTATTCAGAAGATCACAAAGGATATAGGAGTAAAGTAAGCAAAGAGCATAATTCTAGTAAAGTGAGACAGAGAGTAAAGAAACAAATAAGTAAAATATATAATATTTGTATCAGATGATATTAAATGCTAGGTAATAAAAAAAGCAGGAAAGGGGAATATGGAGTGACAGGATGCAAGAGGAACACAATAGGTTGGTCAGGGAAGACCTCACTGAGAAGGTGAATTTAAGAAAACTTGACAATGAGGAAGTTACCAGCATTGCTGACATCTGAGGGAAGAAAATTTCAGTCAGAGAGAACAGTTAGAATAAAGGCTGTAAGGCAAGAGGATGCCTAGTGTGTTTGAGGAACAGCAAATAAACCCGGTCACTTGAATGGTGGGAAGGATGGAGAGAGCTTCAGAGAGGTGATAACGGTCACATTATAGAGGACTTTGTAATCTTTGGTAAGACTTTGAGTTTTGAATGGAATTGTCACCATCTGATTTAAGTTTTCAAAGGATCCCTTTGGATGCTACACTGAAATTAGTTTATGGAGGAACATAGATGGAAGTTGGGTGAGAGTCAGACTAAAAGATCATTCTACTTGCTAGACTAAGATTAGTTTATGGGGCACCAATTTGGAAACAGCCAATGTGGCTTGTTTATGTGATTTCCCATTCATCTCAGCCTTCCCACCTCTTAAGACTTAGTTTCAAATGGGGTCCATGGACACTCCTTCTAGCAGTCTATGCAGCCAATTCCCATAGTTGGAAGTAGGAGGTTTTTACCTGAAAACTTACTTATGTGCTACTTGTGGAAAAGCGTGCTCCACGAGCTTTGACATTTCCTTGAATATAAGCTATCAAAATCACTTTACCATTAGCATCCAGCTGTTTGAGTATGGTATATTTAGTTTTGGTTTTGCACTATATTTATCTTGCTTGGGGTTCACTAAACTTGAATCTTTTAAGTATCACAGATTTTCAGACACTGATTAATTTTTGCTTTTTTCCTTTTCTTTCTTTCTTTCTTTGTGTTTCTGTGTGGATAAATTTTATTGATCAGTCTTTAAATTCAAGTGATTAATCCTTTTTCAGCCGTGTCCAGTCTACTGATGAGCCCACAGATAAATTTATTTCTGACATTATATTTTCAGTTCTATAATTTCCATCTTATAGTTTCCATTTTTCTGATGAAATGTATCATCTATTCATGCATGTTGTTCACTTTTCCATAAGGCTCTTTAACATATTTGTCATGGTTATCTTTTAAAATCCTTGTCTGGTAATTCCAATATCTATGATAACTGTGAGTCTTCTTTTATTGACTAATTCTTCTTTTGTTTTTGTATTACATTACTTCCAGTTTCTTTGGCTGTCTCATAATTTTTTGTTTGCTTCACATGCTGTTTTTCTGTCTCTTTTAAGCTATGCTTTCACTTGATCTACAGGTTTAGTTTCTTTATTCACTGCCAACACTTTTCTGCTCCTTGTCTTTTTCTTTGTTTTATTGTCTCTCCTTGCATTTTTATCACACTAGCCTTTTTGAAGGCCTTGGAAGTAGTGAGCTATTTTATTGTGAGATAACCAAGACCCCGGTTCACAAGATACTTGCATCTATTGAAGTCTTAAGACCAACAAATACTTCGATTCTTCTATTTTGGAGAATTCTGGCTCGTAGCAGAAAAAGATTGAGGAAAGGTATTACGAAGGATGAGGACTTGAAGAGAGGGTTAGATATTGACCAACAGAGAGGAAAAGGGAAGCATTTTTGACAGAGAGAACAAAAAACAGAGGGATAAAGAAAAATAAATAGGACATTTGTAGGTCTGTGAGGAGATGAATATGATGAGAGCAGTTATGTTAGGTCAGAGAAAATCCTGATGAAAGAAAATTTTTAATTCTCCTTTCCCTCCTTGCCATTTTCCCCTTAGGATTAAATGATATGAGTAATATAATATCCTTTAAACTATCTTCTAAACAGAGAGCTATCAATGATATTTCCTGCCCTAATATCTTTATAATTTAGCCTCTATGTTTAATAACCTAATCAAAATACAATTAGGTTGTTTTCCATTTAGACTTGACTTTTCCTTGCCACTCTAGATTCTTACCTCTAAATGTCAAAACAAATGATATAAAAGTGATGAAAGAATTTCAACCAAATGACTGTTTCATCTCCGAGGGATTAAATCACCAGTATGAATAATTTTTCAGTGAATTGATTCATTTTTTTAACCCAATTTGCCAATCAATAGAGTTAAAATAATTGGAGTATCTGTGTAACTAGCAATGAATCATGAGACCAAAACTCATAATTTTCATTTTGTCAACTGCCAAGCTAGAAATTGTTTTCTCTTCCATATAAACCTTTACATTCTCTTCTGTGACCTTTAAATTCTCGACTCTGTTGGACTTCTAACACATCAAGAACTCCATCACTATTCTACAAAGCACAAAGAGTAATCACAAAAAAAGTGTCTGCTCTGTGGTAAAAGAAATTCCTGACAGGTTCCTCCCTAAATAAAAATAAATGGAACGACTCCCATAAAGTTCATGTGGTCCACACAGAAATAGTTGGATTACATCAAGACGTAAAAAATGTCTGTTTAAAAACATAAGAACCACACTGGGATAAATTCCCTATTGATATGCAATCTCTCAGATCATGGAATCCCCATTAAGAGAAGCTTATGACTGTCACCTTTGAGAAACACGCTGGGTGAAACACCAAACAGTAAAAATAGAAATCACATATTACGTGGAGGCACAGCAAAACTCCATCTTATCTCTAAATACTAAGATTCTCAGAGATTCATGTAATACATGCATTTTTGCCTGCTATTTAAAGGTGTTTCTTGAGTTACAAATTATGTAGGCATATTTTGTCCATGTGTTTTTGGTTCAGTATCTCTGACTTATTCGATTGTTGATAATCAGTGAAACAAAATGAAAATGTTCTTATTTAGACCCTCTGTCTCCGAATCCTAGGATTTCAGCAGTGTGCTCAGCATTGGTGTTGGAACTCTATCTTGACTCCCTATCTAATCTACGGTGGGGTGAAGGACCTACATTTATGAGAGGACTGGCTAGGACAAGGCTGCTCTCTGTGGCCTTGGAAAAGAAAAATTATTAGGTTGCCAAGGATTGAACTCATAACCTATTCTTCATTAACTTCATTTTACTCCTGCCTTGAAATGTAGAACTAAATTGCCTTTTAAGAAACTAATACGAGTGTAAGTAGTAGTATTTAAGACATCTGGGTGTAACTTAAATTTGAATAATTGTTATGGCAAAGTTTAGTCATAAAATGATTAAAATCACAGTATATGTGCAAGTAAAAATATGATGGTGAAGATACAGATATAATGTCCAACAACTATGCCGTATTTGAATAGTGACCCCACACTTCAAAATAGCAGATAATATTTTATGCTCTTGGAGTTATTTAACACAGAAACTTCTACTTTGCCTGTATGCTTCTTTTAACTAGGCTATAGAAGCATCCATAAGAAATATATGAATTAGGCGTACGCCTTATATAAGCACCTTAAAATATTACTTATGTCATCTTTCAATCTGTCTTCCTCCCTAAATTTTGGAGAGGGGCCATTTCTTTTTACATTTGCATCCCAGATTCTAACTCAGTTCTGTCATATCCTTTAATGAGCATTTATACATGCAATGTCTAGGCAACTGAGAATTCAGTATCCAGTTTATTTGCTTCTTTTTGCCATATATAAAAACAATGCATGGAAATGGAGCAGAAGTAAACAGGATGAAAGAAACATATTATCATACAAATACACTAATAAATTAGTTATTCCATGTAGAACTGTTTAAGGCTGCTAAGTACCTTCACCAAGCCACTAACAGTTTATAGGCCACAGTTTGCAAAATTGGAAATCTCTACATATATAAATCATATAAAAGATTTCTGTAAAAGAGTATGGTACATCTAATTTAATTGTTATGGCTTCATTTCTACGAATGGGATGATTGGCAGAATTTTACTCCTTATCAATTGCCAAATACAGCCTAGCTTATGTAGTTCTGGTGTTTTATATACATTTTATGTGACAGGCATGTGATTCTCTCAACAGCCTGTAACACCATAGCTATGGGTCATGGATGTGGTTCTTGTGTCGTTCACAAGATATTTCTGCAACTTGGATACGGTTCTAGGTATCACTGATGTGGTTTACACATCTTAAAGAATTTTTTTTCTTTTGTTATTTTTTCTTCAAGGAGGGACTCATTTAGAATTCCTTACTCTGCAGGATTTGGGGTTGTCATATTGAAGAGAACAACCTTGTCGTGTTAGAGTGTCTTTGATGGAAGGTTGACAGAGGTGTTTTGTCCCTGGAGTTATTTTTATTATATGACTACTGTGTTCTGCCAGGAGGACTGAGACCACCTACCCGTACATTGAAAAACACAGCTGAGATCTGTCTTTGTGACCCAGACACATGCCCTCTCAACTTTTCTCTGTCCTGAAGGAAAACATCACAGCCCAAGCCAGATGAAAACAAGCACATTTTCCCCCGCTTTTTCTGTGGGAAAGATGAGCTGAAACCAAAGCTAATATATTTGAAAAATCTGGGAAAAAAACAGAACAGATTTTTTAAAAGTCATTCCTTTAGCCCCATCGGTATGTTACTTGCAGGAGTCTTACAAAGAAAACTTCTGTTGAAGTGGAAAACACTGGAGGAAACACATGTTATGTGAGACTTTAATTCCCTGGAGCTGGGAAAGGTGAAAGAATCAGGTCCCTATACTCTTGGACTGTTTTCATTCATTACCAAGAATGTTTATGCAATTGATTTTAACCACTTCATCAGGAATCCCCTTCATCTGCTTGATACAGTTAACACAAATTGGTTGAAGCTAATTTTTAGAAGCCATACTATTATATTATATAATAGTATATAACCCATTCATGAGGAAAGACAAAGATGCAGAAGAGGAATAAAAATTGACTTGTTTTTTTTTTTATTCTCTGTATATCAGCACCCTTATTTCAACAATACAGCCTTGCTACAACTTCATGGAATCTGTGATTTATGTCTTAATGCTTTCTTCTTGGATGGGATACATTTGGCACAGAATACCCAATTTTACACAATTAAATCACAGACCCTGAGCCAATCTTGTCAAACCATTGGCTCATGTAAAGTTAAATCACATAATATAATTCCTACACAACAACCTCTTCCATTTTGTTTAGTCACTCTATTCCTGGCAAATATAATTCAACAACACCAAAATGAAAATGGCTGGGCCACTTGGTATTTTGCATGTTGGACTCCCCCAACTTTCCACCAAAACAGAGGTTCATTTCTATCAGACTAAACAAATTAATTTAACAGAGTGAACTTTAGATCAGTATTTTTCTAGCTTTTTGGAGTTCGACTCACATTAAGAAGTATATCTTACCCCAGGTCCCAGGTCCCATATATAACCTGACACAAATTTTCATGATAGAATACTCATGCTTATTTTTTTCCCCTAGGAACTAAATTTATTTTTTATTTTATCATATTCATTTTTCTTTCTTTTTATTATAGGAAGAATATTTAACATGAGATCTACCCCTTTAACACATTTTTAAGATGTACAATACAGTATTTTTAAGTATAGGCACCATGTTGTGTAGTATACTCATGCTTATTTTATATGGTGCTCTTCAATATGGACTGTTCTACTTTATTCATGTGAATTATTTGTTTGTTTTCACTACCCACGAATGTGTCATGAACAGTAATTTGAAATACATAGCTTTAGGTAACATTATCTATGAAAACCTGGCACAGAATAAAATTGCACCTAAGACCATTAGTAATAGCCAACCCTTATTGAGAACTGAGCTTAACACTTCTTTTATTTATTCATTATCCTACAAATCTCCATCACAAGCAAACATTTTATAGATGAAGGGCATAGAGGGGCAAATATCTTACCAAAATTTACACAGCTAGTTAGTGACAGAGCTTTGATATGAACCCAGGACTACCCAGGTCCTTAGCCACTAAATTAACACCTAAACAGAAGGCTGAGTCTTGGGTCATGTCCTAGACCTAGAAATATTCTGTTGACCCCAGACTCTTGAAGTTAGAGAAGATATTTATGAGGCCTTACATGGTCCTGAGAGGTTCTCTATATCTCTAAAGTATTTACAGCCTTCACAACAGGGCTTCACATTGTTATGTCCTTTAATGGGCAGAAGAACAGCTAGACACTTGTCTCATGGTTTTTAAAAAAATAAAAATCCTAAATATGATGTCAGAAAAATGTAAAGTTACTTCACTACTTTATCTATGCTTATATATAAATATATCACATCTCCAAAATGTATTCCCTTTGTGATGGGGCAAGTTACTTAAACTTTGTCTCATTTAAAGTGAGGATGCTGATAGTGCTTATTCTGTAGGCTTGTAGTGCAGTTTAAATCAGTTAATGCACATAAAATAGTATAATGCTTGGCATGACAGTCAGTGTGCTGATAAAAGCCTAGCTATTAGGATTTTTTTTTTTTTTCTTGCGGTACGCGGGCCTCTCACTGTTGTGGCCTCTCCCACTGTGGAGCACAGGCTCCGGACACGCAGACTCACCGGCCATGGCTCACGGTCCCAGCCGCTCAGCGGCATGTGGGATCTTCCCGGACCGAGGCACGAACCCGTGTCTCCTACATCGGCAGGCAGACTCTCAACCACTGCGCCACCAGGGAAGCCCTAGCTGTTAGGATTTTTACATCTATACCCTTCCGTGAAGAAAAACTTTTTCGTATGACTAGTATAGCCCTCTGTAAATGGAAAAATCTCTTCTCAAAGACACACACCCACTTACTAATTTGAAACTAACAGAAGTCTGAACAGGGTTTGAAAGAGATTTCTATTTAACAAAATGCCAGAAATTTCCATCAGCCATTTAAGTTAAACAGTGAATACATAGGTATTGTGCATTCAAAATCAAGTAGTAATAGTAACATAAAAGAAAACTCAGGGCTTCCCTGGTGGTGCAGTGGTTAAGAATCTGCCTGCCAATGCAGGGGACATGGGTTCAAGCCTGCGAGCCACAGCTACTGAAGCCCGCGCACCTAGAGCCCGTGCTCCGCAACAAAAGAAGCCACCGCAATGACGAGCCCACACACGGCAACAAAGAGTAGCCCCCGCTTTCCACAACTAGAGAAAGACCCCGTGCAGCAACGAAGACCCAACGCGGCCAAAAATAAATAAATAAATAAATAAATTTATTTTTAAAAAAAGAAAGAAAAATCAGAGTATGCTATGAAAAAAGAAATAAAGAGGATTAAACAATACAGAGGATTGTTAACACATTATTCCAGAATAGTTTTTCTATTCTTAAGGTATGGTGCTCATGGTTTGTAGGCAGCTGTACATTCTGTATGAAAGACTTTTATACACTTTAATATTAGAAGTCCTTAAAATCTTTTCTTCATGTGCCTTCTGGATGTAAACTATTGTGATAACTTATATTCCGAGAATCTGGGATTTGAAAAGGTGATCTGTGAGGAATTCTAAACCGTGAGATTTATGTCAGCAAAACATACTACTACTCATTTCTGGGAAGAGAACTAATTTTGAGATCCATTTGGATCTAGGCTTTCAGAACAATAAGCTCATGAGAGTCAAGGACAGTGATAAATTGATATGCTAAGGATTGCAAAGAATCTAATGAAGAGACATAAGTTCTCTGGGTGTCCAGTGGCCATTTACTGCCTCTGCTCTTATGAATGTTGTTGATAATAATGATGAAGAAAGTCTTTATGTCCTGGATAACTTTGACCACAAGGATAAAAATAAATCTCTTCGAATTTTCTTTCCTTAATTTTTAAAATGAATTTTTGATGGATGAAAGGTGCTTTAGGAATGGTATCTCTGGAAGCAGAGGGCTGTTCTCACAGGTTGGGGACAGGCCTGTGTGCCTTGCCTTTGCAGCTCCCCACAGTGTTATGGCAAAGACAGGTTAGGCTTGGCCTGGAAAAATAGCTATCTGCCACTCTCTGGATGTGTGCATCTTCAGGGCACAGGCTGCCAAGACAAACAGGCACCATCAGATTCCTTTCTACCTCCCACAGAAGAATGGCCTTATTGAGGATGACCTCTCGAATGGGGAGAAAGGATTCATTCACCCATCACTGCCTTAACCCTCCCAAATTCTTAGACCCCTCACTTGAACCCTGCAGGGGACGCAGACAATCAGCCAAAGAATGTTTTGGTAAACACCGTTTTTCAGACAGTCCTTCATCAGTGAAAAATGAAGACATACCGGAGACTTCCTCTGCCTGTGCCGCTGTGGACAGGTTCAGGAGAGTCGAGAAAGCTGGCTTTTCAAATGCCACCTTGCTGCTGAGCATGGCATTTATGGACCTACATATCCAAGCAGATATATTTAATCTAAAGGTACTCACTAGCAGGATGTGAGATTTGCCCTTGCTGTTCGATAAGAAGTGTCAGAATGTTAAGAGCTGGAAAAGATCTCAGAAATTAATTAATCCAACCCTCTTTCCACATAAAACATGCCTTGCTTGTGGCCCAATAGCTCAGAATCACTCAAGAAAATGCTTACTGTATGAAATTTCTCAGATAGTTTCATAAATTTGTCTACCATTTCCCAACATTTTTTGAAAACATTTATTTTAAAAGGCAATGGGCCTAAGTAACCTGTTAATTCTGATGCATGCAAACTGTGAGACCAATGAGAAAATACTTTGAATTTGGGGAAAGAAAAATCTATTATTAAATATATGCACTACAAGTATCATTATTATAATTATCTGATTCTAAAAGCATTTGTATTTGGTCATGTTTTCAAACTAATAAGCCAAAAGCAATTATTTTTCTCGCTGGCTGATATGTTCTAAGCTCTAAACTTGGTACCTCGAAGAACGGGAAAGAAGTGAGAGGCACATCTTGCTCACAGAGAGGTGGCAGAAGTGAAGGTATTACAATGCATTCAGGAATCAGAGAAGAGAATGATGGATGAGACGGAGCCAGATCGCACAGCGCCTATCAACAGGACTCTGAGCAAAAATGGAGATCAAGGGTAATTGGGGAAAATCTTCCGGAAGAGATGGGATTTGAGTTTGACTATAGCTACAAAGGGAAATCTTTTGTTTTTACTCCATTTACCATGGTCCTCAGCATAGAGAGTCTCTGAAGCATGAATTGTTATGCAAGAGCTACTTCTGACCACTTCACTGAATGAAATAGCCAGCAAGGGAATAATGTGGGTTTTACAGACCACACATCCACTAGTCATTAATTGGATCTTCTGGTCCCTAACTGGTACTGTTTCACTTACCAGTTCTGTTTTCTAAGTTTAAATACAACACCTGATGGAAAGAAATGTAGGTTTAGAAGCACTAACACAACAGTAAAGCAAAAATCATATGACTTCTTCAATTACAGTATTTCATAGAAATTTAGCCCCCCATCCTAAGTGTACTTTTCAGATTTTCCCATATTAAGTTGCTCATGAGTAGTTAACATGTAAAAACAAATGTTTTTCAACTTAATGACAATGTCACAACAGGAACAACAACAGCAAATTCAGAGAACAAAAGGTCTTGACTGAAGTTTGTTCAGCAGCTGAGATTACTGTACAAGGGAAATCACTGACCACCCCATCGTATGAAAGTATTTATAAAATTGTGCCACACATGCATAATTATATGCACAAGTCAGCATGTTCACCACTCTACCCAGCAAATTTTCAAACTCATTTCAGATACATCCTATTAGGTTACTCAAAGGCAGATTGCGTTCGTCTCTATTTATAAAATGTAAAGATATATACTTTACTGAAACCTGGGATAAATAAATATATGTGTGTGTATCCATTTATAGTATACACACACATATATATAAATATATAGTAGCATACAAATCTATTTCTAGCATGCACACATACCCACATTTTCCTGAAATGTAAGTATTCACTTAAACACATGAAATACCTTTTCATTGTAGAATTAGCTACTGAAGCAAAAGTTTTCATAAGTGAATGATGGTTTCAAGGTTTAGAATAAATCTGTACCTTACCTTGCAAATGAGTTGACAGGATCTAAAAATGCTGACCCATTAGAATCTCTATGACCTATAGACTGGTGCATTAGTTATCTATTGCTGCATGTCAAATTACCCCAAAACACATGACTTAAAACTAATCATGTATTACCTCTCACAGTTTCTGTGGGTCATGAGTTTGCAAAGGGAAAGTAGGGACAGCTTGTCTCCATTCCATGATGCTGGGGGCCTCAGCTGGAAGACTGAAGTCTGGAAGTGGAATTATCTGAAGCTTCTTTCGCTGACATTTAAGGCTTGCTGCTGGCATCTGCCGGTAGCTTAGCTGAAGCTTCAACCAGAACATCTACATATGGCCTCTCTCGAATGGAGAATGAAGTCTAGGCTCCCAGGCAAGCATCCTGAGAGAAAAAGCCAGCTAGAAACCTCATCCTTTTCATGACCTAGCCTCAGTAGTCACGTAGCATCGTTTTTACATACTACATTGATTGGAGCTTTCACAAGCCCCTGCCCAGATTCAAGTAACAGCAGACATAAATGCAGGGCAGTAGTTACTTCTCACTGGGAGGAAAGGTGAGCTAGCTCTCTGGAATGGCTCTCGGAGGTCTTCTGAGGAAATGGGTAATGTTCTATTTTTGAACCGGGAGAGAAAGATTGTGTGAGTGTTCTCTCTGCATCTCTTCTCAAAACCCTCAAAACACGCCTGAACATATTCATCCTAAGGGATCACCATTTTTCTAAAATTACAGTTTAACCTTCTTAGTATGTCATAACAGCCTATGACTCCTCCAGCCCCTGCCTACCTCACCAGTCTTATCTTTCACCTTCTATCCTACACCTGATTTTTATTACATGTCAACTTTTTATTCAAAATAAAAGGCCCAAACAGACTAAGATTAGAGGTTGGTGGCTCAAAACTGTTCCATTTTGGACTGATTTACATAAAACCTTGGTCTTGGGGCTTCCCTGGTGGCGCAGTGGTTGAGAGTCCGCCTGCCGATGCAGGGGACACGGGTTCGTGCCCCGGTCCGGAAAGATCCCACATGCCGCGGAGCCGCTGGGCCCGTGAGCCATGGCCGCTGAGCCTGCGCATCCGGAGCCTGTGCTCCGCAACGGGAGAGGCCACAACAGTGAGAGGCCCGCGTACCGGAGGAAAACAAAAACAAAAACAACCTTGGTCTTTTGTATCTGAACCCTCTATTTGTGTATTTGGCTTTTTGTTGTTGTTGTAGTACTCGTTTTGCTTCTCAGCACTCCTTTGTCTGTTCCTTGAGAGTAAAGCCATGAATACAGTCCCTGAGATGATGATGATTCTTCAGGTCTTTCCTGGAAGCTAGAGAGGGAAAATGTGTTTTACACATTTGAAAAGTTGGAAATAGCTATTCAGGCTCTGGATTTATTCAAACCACCGATGTCTAATTTGTAAAATTCTTCACATGGTGTTGGGCATAGAAAGCTGTACTAAAATTTTTGAAGGTGTTTACTTCTCTGAATTATGTATGTGTTTTTGGTCGTTTCCTTGAAGGGCACTTCTAGTTAGCACGGCTTGTGCTTGATGTTCCTTTTGGCTAAAGGTACAACCCTGCACTGACTTTTTGGTCAGAACATATTTCTTATGTTCCAACCTGTCAACAAGTCTTTGTTTAGCAACTCTTGCATGCCAGGCACTGTGCTAGGTCCTTGGTATTTTGTGGTAAACAAGATTTCCGTTATTCCTGCCACTATGAAGTTATAAACTTGTGATTATACAGAAAGCCTTGGTTTTGTTATATTTAAATCCAAAACAAGATTATTTTATGATTGTCTTGAAAATTTATAAAAAGGATGAATTCCTTTACAACTTTCTACTTACACTTTCTTTATGATAGTTTGACTATCTGATCCATTTACAAGTATAGGACAGACTTCAACTGAAAAGAAAGGACAGAAAAGAAAAGAAAAATCACATGAAAAAAATAACACTAGGAACTTATTACTAAATAGGTCTAAGTGATTATGGGTAATCTGTTAGCCAGCCATTTCTTCCTCGTGCGAAAAAACTGTGGTTCATGAAATGAAAAAGGTCCAATGGCAGAGTCATAGACCTCATGTTTCTTGTATAAAGTACACTTCAAACTGGATGTTTGGCTTCCTGTATGTTTGAGAACATCTTGTTTCTGACCAACATAGAGTAAACATAACATTTAATAAGAATTTGTCACAGTTGATAGAGTACTGATGCCTTTTGATGCCAAAAGGCACCAGTGACCTGGTTCTAAGATGGCTGTAGATACTCAAAGCTGCAAAGATGATAAAATCCATTCTGCAACATTTTTATGCTTATAGGAGATGCATAACTTCTGTGCATCAGTTGTATAAACCAGTAAAATAGTTTTAAATGAATTTTACTTAGACATGAATCTTCTTTTCTCAGCCACAAACAACACTGCTTCTCTTAATTCCAACTGTTCGTCCAAACCATGGAGGGAAACAATAGTATTCGATAAAACTGAATTGTTGTCTCAATCCTAAATACATTCACTCTTTATTTCTTTTTTGGAATTGCTGTGAAATAAGTGTCTTCTATTAAGTTTTGGAAATTTAAGTGGTTCTCAAGAAATAGTCCCTCAGGTAAAAACAACAGTAAAAGAGTCTAAAAATCTTCTTATAAATCACTACCTGACTGGTTTTTCTCTCCTGTAAAAACAAAACTCATAGAAAATTGACCTGAATTCAGTATTTAAGCCATTTTTCATATAGAGATAAACTTTCCAAGTAACTTTGAAGCAATTTGGAAGACGTTTCTATCTTAATTAATTTTCCTAAGAGTTTCGTGGAAATGTTAACTTTCTTAGACTAAGATACATACCACAGTTTTTTCTAATTATCTCTTATATACACTGTAGGTGTATGTGTGTGTGTATATATATGTATATATATGAAATATTTATTTATAAAAGAACAAGGCAGATCTGAGAGAGAAAAATGGACAGTTTATTTTGCTGTCTGTGCTCCTAAATACTATCAAAACATCCTCTTTTGCTGCCTATTCAAACATTGGTAAATTACTTAGCAACAACAGCATATATTTAGGGCATATTTTTTCGTTACCACATCAGTGTCAGGGATAAGAAATATTATCAGGTATGTACCTTCCAAAAATACCACATTGTCAAAAAAAATAATATTGTACCAAGTAGGTCAACCATTCATTAAAGTCTGGGGTAACAGCAGTCACAGACTCAAGTCAAGAGAAAGTAGGGCTAGCACAATGTAGAGAAAAGTACAATGTCTGCAGTAGACCGAATACTAAAGTTTGGATATGGAGAGGAAATTGCTCCCTTGTCAACGTTTTTTGTTTTTATGTTTTTGTTTTTGTTTTATCTTTAAGCATTCATTCATCTGACAAATATTTGTTAAATGTCTACTACAGTAAAGACACCAGGCCTAGGGGTTGAGGGAATTGGGGAATTGTTGTTCAAAGGATATAACGTTTCAGTTATGTTAGATGAATAAGTTCTAGAGACCTGCTGTACGGTACAGTGCCTTAACCATATGATATTGTGCTCTTCAAAGTTTGTTAAGAAGGCAGATCTCATGTTAAGTGTTCTCACCACAAAATAAATAAATAAAAAATAAAAAGACACAAGGAAACTTTGGGAGGAATTGGTTATGTCTGTTGATTGTGGTGATGGTATCATGGTTTGCCTATGTCCAAACTCATCAAGTTATACACATTAAAATGTCCAATTCTTTGTATATCCATTATAGCTCAATAAATCTGTTTAAAAATTTACAAAAGAAAAAAGACACTGTTCTGGGCATTTGGGGCATAGCCGTAACAAACCTTCCTGGATCTTACTTTCTAGCAGGGGAGAGAGAAAATCAACATCATAGAGTATCAGTTAGTGATATGCTAACATCGCCAGTGACACATCTTAAGGTTTGAGTTTATTAACATCATCACACACAACAGCATAGCATCACTGCCTTAAAATGACTTGTATTCAACACTCATATGAAGAACCACTAGGTCAAATACCACCCAAAGCAAGTTAAAGATGCTAGCTCTGTACGCTGGAGGCATTTGATACAGAAGAAATTGCCACAAGTCAACAGAAGAACATCAAAGTTGTGCAAAAGTTATACAGTTAATGTGTAATCAACAATTGGTACTATTGAATGTGAGGTATTATAGAATGTACAAACACAGAAGTGATATGGAGATTGCCTTTCTTGTTCCATGGGTCAGAAACTGACCTCTTCAAAATTTTCACCAACAAAGGAACAGACTTTCATTTAACTCAGTGAGTTGCCACAATATTTTCCCCTGACTCAATTATTGGAAGAACTCTTACATAATCTTTTGACACTTTCTGTGGCAGCAGAACCAAAGGTTGGCATGAACAAGGAAGACTCCTTCCTGGGATGAAGGCCCAGCGCAGGAGATGTTCATTGTTCTCATCAATTCTGTCTTGCTTGCAAAGAAAGCTCCAGTATGGGGACAGGGTATCAGGAAAATGAAAACCAGAAAACAAAGTGTAGCTGATCTCATTCGAGCTGAACTTGCATCCTGGATCTTCCTACCTGAGCCATTAACCATGTTCCACATTATGACTTTGCAAATTCAGGTGATAACAATTGGTGGACTTCTTATTTTAAATTGCTGAGCCAGAATAAAATTGGCACAATACGTCTCTAATTGGACAGAGTCTTGTATCAGGTGATGTCATAGGGCGGTGCTGGTCAAACAATGGATTACCCTTTCCTAGGTATCAGGTCAGTGCATGATACAATCAAGGACAGCGGTGTGTCTTGTAGTTCATAGGGCTGCAGCTAAAGGCTCTGAGTTGGAGTTTCTCAGGATGAAGTAGTGAGCAGGAGAGGAAATGAAAATGTTAGTGTTCATATTAAATGGAAATATGTTACCTGGAATCAACCACAGAATAACTCATTGTATTAACAGGTAAATTAGCTATCCCACAGTGGCTCTCAGGGTCTCAAGGTGATGGGAAAGAGAGCAGGTAAATTTAGCTGGAGGGAAGGAGAATAAAAGAGAGAAGGGGAAAATTAAGTAAGTTATCCAATCCAGAGAGGTCGTCTTTGGGTGGTATGTAAATGAATGATTCTCTGGGCACGTACAGATACCATTAGCAGACTGGGTCCCCCACAGGAAGAGAGGGAGAGTAGCTGTCAAAGTGGGATGCGTAGAAAAGCCACTCTTCCTCTTTCTTCATTTTGCTAGAGGCCAGACTTCTCTGTGTGACATGAGTGGCAAATTTTCAGTTTTCATCTGGACTCTTAACAACATAGATACACTGTTAATGGTCATGAATAATCTAACAAAGACAAAGATGAAAGCATAAAATGCAGAAGCCAGCAAAATCCTTCCGAGACTGAAGGGGAAGTAAACTAATACTAATAGGAATGAGCTGAACATATCTCCCCAAGCCACATAGTCCTTTCGGGACACACTCAAAGACTCAGCCCCTTGTCTTCTACAGGAAAGGCATATAATGCCTGCCAGTAAAACTACTTACCATGCACTCTGCGAGACCCCTATTCCTTTCCAGAGGGTCCAGCTCTGTGCTCAAAAGCACAAGGAAAAGCAAATGGTTTGGAAAGAAAAATTGTTGATGTCTCTTCTACCCAAAGGTACTTCAAGCCATAAATGAACACACACAATCTGTGTTTATTTTCTTTTAAATATATTTTTGAAAATATTCCGTGATCCAAAATATGTGTTTTCAATTTTGCCTGCCATTCCATGACCATGAGTGATGTATTTTATCCATATTCATAACCAGGCACAAACTTTCTTTTCATAGCTCACTCTGCAGTATAAATTCTGGCGGCCGGGAGGAATTTCCTTGTGTAGCCTGCATCTGGTAATCCTTTACCGGAGGCCTGGCTCCGAATCAGTGTTTGCATTCCTCCAATGGCTCAGGTTAAATGTAAAGGAATGAGGTATTTGGGTCTTCCTTCACAAAATTAACTGCATTTACTTGTCAGTATGTTCACAAGCTCTTGCTAGCTTCAGGAATGTCTAACCTGATTTCCTGTCATAAATATTTCATTTTTTTAAAAAAAGGCTTTAGAAATATGCCAGTTCAAACTCAGTGCAGACCCTTCCAACACCAGTGCTCTGTGGCAGTGGGAAAGCAACACCAGAAGGTCATGGACATCCGCCACTGTCCTCCTCTTCATCCCCAGTGTGAGGGAAAGCCATTCCCCCTCGGGGTTTCTTCTGGGTGGTAGAGGTAGAATTGTGGGTGGTAGCCCAGTGTGTGTGCAAAGCTTGGAGAGGAGGAATGTTTACTAAGGGATGACTTCAAAGCTGTCTTACAGAGGAAGTGTCTGTCCCCATGTCCACCCCTGCTCCAGAGAACAGGGTTTTACTTTCAGGTAGGAATCTTGGTTGGTTCTCTCTCCTTGGAGTGACTCCTAACAGCCCCTTTCCTCTCACTTTGATGAGGTGACACTGACCCACCACAGGTTCATCCTGGTGCCCAAGCTTGGAAGGTACCATCCAATCCGTGCCTGTGGGCTGATATCTGAAATGAGCTGGCCTTTGGGAGTGGACTTGCCTCCTAGGTTAAACAGTGAGCCCAGGGTGTTTTGCTTTTCAGAGTTCTTCACCCAGTCTCATCTTCCCACTTGGCTTTCCTTCCTGGGGCTGCCAGTGAACTGAAACTGAGAGGCTATGAAAACATACACAGGACAGAGAGGTAAAGGAAGGGCACAGGGTGTTCCACTGGTTTCTTGTTCTCGCCTTTTCTTACGTGGCCATCCTACCCCAAATAAGATATCCTCCTGCTTCGTTTGATTTGCCTTAACTGGGAATGTAAGGTCAACTTTGGGAAGGAAGAAAACAGATGTATTTAAATCCACTAGGAAGAAGCCACAGAATGTTCCTTCTTTCCGAGGGTAAACAGGAGCAGAATCAGGGTGTTTTTTTCATACATTTCCCAGATGCAGTTCTCAGGTTTCCCTCAATGCAACTCAGGAAAATCCTGTTTTTACTATTAAACTTGGGTTCATTCATGTAGAGTTGTTTCAATCGCTGTTTTGAGTGTTTTCAAACTGACTGGCATAAAGTTAATCACACAGACCAAGGGCAGCTGTGTCAACAGAGGCCAAGAAATTATTGAATGGCCAATTCATTGATGATATTTATAACTCTTGTCTATGGATAATGTGTCAGTATTACCAGAAACAACAAGTAGTGGAAGGTTGATCTACATATACAAAAGATAACTTCATCAATCACCTTCATATTAGTAACTTGGGTATGTGTCTCTTTCCAGAACAAATCTATATTCTGCTTCACTCATCGATTGTATACTCAGTTGTGCATCTAAAAAGGATTAACGAGCACCTGCGTTTTCTGGGAACTGTGTGCCACTCAAGGGATACAAGATATGGCTTTCTTCCTTAGTAGATAATACAGGTGAGCAAACCAACAATTACGATACAATGCTATAAATATAAATTTGGAGATGTGCTTAAGGTGCTATAGAAATAAGAGGTATATATCTATGTTGTATTGGGAAGTAGGGTCTGCGAAAAAGTTTCTCTATAGAAGAAAACTTTTGTTTACTCCCAACTGATGGATAAGATTTCCCAGGCCAGCATGGGGTAAGGAGTGTGGTGGGTTGTTCTAGCATGTGCAAAGGCATGCATACATATAAAAGAGTATTAGGAATTTGCAGAACCCATAGTGTGCTAAGATTGGAGTACAGTATTACTTTGGGGACACCCAGAGTTAAGGTGGAAAAGTGTACTCATTTTTCATGATTCATGAAAACTCTTTGATGCCATTCTATGGGATTTGCAAGTATCCTGACATCATCACCTTCCTTGGGAAACCGATCCAAGATTTTATCAGAAGAATGATCTAGAGTTATCATTTTAGAAAGATCATTCTGGCTGTAATATTGAGGACTGATTAAGAAGAGAGGGGCGGGCTTCCCTGGTGGCGCAGTGGTTGAGAGTCCGCCTGCCGATGCAGGGGACACGGGTTCGTGCCCCTGTCCGGGAAGATCCCACATGCCGCGGAGCGACTGGGCCCGTGAGCCATGGCCACTGAGCCTGCGCGTCCGGAGCCTGTGCTCCGTCCGCAGCGGGAGAGGCCACAGCAGTGAGAGGCCCGCGTACTGCAAAAAAAAAAAAAAAAAAAAAAAGAAGAGAGGGGCAAGAGAAGACTCAGGGAGTATATTAAGTAGCTACAAAATTGGGTTTCAAATAAAAGGAAGAACTCTACAGCCTTGAAGGAGAATATGCTATAAAGTTCAGTGTCCAATTTGGGGAAAGGGTAGGTACCTGAATGAGGGAAATGTCAAGAATTGTAAAAGGTCAAAAATTTTACACTGCTTCCAAGCTAACAATTTAACCTGCCATAGTTTCATGGATGCTGAGAGCAGACACAGTCTCCTGTGTCAGAGGCAAAGGAGAGTTTAATCCTCATAGCAATAGCAGTAGTCAGAGTATCTGCATTTTTGTGCCAGTACCCTGAGCCTCCATGTCCATAGGGTGACATAAAGAAGGACCAGATGTCACTTGCACACACAACAGATTAGATTACTGGAAAAGAACCCTGCATTTAGAGAGCCTAAAATTTTTATCATGAGCATTAAGCATGCTTGCCTTTTTCTCTAGAGGAAGATACTATCTATATCTTCTAAGACTATGAGAAAATCTGCATGTTGTGCCAGAGAGAGACACTACTTCTGTCTTTCAAGACTCTTCACTGTACAAACGTTCTTGTAAAGACAATCTTGAACCGTGGGCACTCAATGCCTGGCTTACAAGATTTGCAGAAATGCAAGACACCCACAGAGAACTGTTTCGCAACAGAAACACCCAAAGAAAAGAAGAAATTAGAATGACTTCCAGTTCTGTGGCATGAACAACAGGTGAAGAAATTGTAGGAACAGGAGGAGAAGGCTTGGTTTCATGTATGTATCAAAGTTGAAATGGTAAAAAGCACGGCACAAAAGAGTCTTCAATATCACAGTCATATGTGACAACAGTTAACCTCTAAGTTCACACGGAGTTTAGATTTCTCTTCTCAATACTGTAGTAAAGAATCTCCTTAACCAGTATAGTCCTTTCTGGAAGAAATTCAGAACTGTTGCCAAGTTTGAACCAATCAGCAGCTTGAATATCTTGACCTACCTGTCCTTCTGGCCTTCTAAGAAGAATCAGTGAGACTAAGAGAAACCATTGCAAGAGCAGAATTAGAAGGAAACACATAATTCAGTCTTTGACACACTTTATGAGAACTGTAGATCCTACCCAAATTTCCTCGGACTAGGAACACGGACAGTTGTCTACAGGCTGTTATCATTCACAGGGCATCCTCCAAGCTAAAAGAAAGACCACTGAGTTTGTCATGAGCTGAGCAATGATTTCGGAGACCCTCACACATCTATTTGCAGTCCCACCGTAGCACTGATTTCTGAGTTGTAATTCTGGTCACAATTGTTCATCTCTTCCAATAAACCACAAGTTTCTAAAACTAGGGAGTGTCTTATTCATCTTTATATTTTTCTTGCACCTACCTTCAGTCTGATTATGTTACATAAATCAGAAATGAAAAATCTATTTTAAGTTTAACCTTTGCATTTTAGAAGCTCCTTTGTCCTCCATACCATATATCTTGGATACCATCCAAAAAGTCAAGTTATCTTCAGAAATTAAGTAGAATGGCACAAACAGTTTCGACAAGCAAGATTTAGAAAATCTTATTTATATACCATTAATAGTTTATTCATGGATGAACAGAATCCTCTCATATCAAAAAAATGAATTGCTCTAATCCATATTTCCTTTCTTAAGGTCATAAGGCTTTCACTACTTCAATGGAACAATAAATTGCTTTGTAAAGGAAATAGTGGCATCATTATATTAATCTACGAATTAAGTATAAAATTTTAGTTGCTCTGAATTTTAACAGCCCAATTACCATTTGTCTTGCTGGTAGCCTTTTAAAAGATACAATCTATTTACATGTGTTAATGTTTTTTAGTTGCTATAGATTGCCTAAGCCCCAAGGATTATATCACCAAAACCATTACAGCATTATAAAGTGATTTTGGTATTACACAGAGAACAATCAGTGGCTTTGTATACCACCATTGACTTCCATCAGAAAATCCAAGGTCTAGAGTTTTGCCACTGAGTGGGATGGTAATAATAAAAAATAAAATTGACAGAAAAGGAGGAGAGAGTTTTTAGATATCTGAATAAAATAATTTGGAGCTGGGTTGTGGAGATTTATTGGGATTTTGTTATATCAAGTACTTCTTCCTTAAAAAGTTCAGCTATTATATTAGTTTCTGAGGGTTGCTGTTAACAAAGTACCACAGACTGAATGCCCTAAACAACAGAAATTTAGTGTGCCACAGTTCTGGAGCTAGAAGTCCAAGATCAAGGTGACAGATGGGTTGGTTCCTTCTGAGGGCTATAAGAAAGAATCTGTTCCTTGTCTCCCTCTTCTTCTGGTAGTTTGTCAGGAATCTTTGGCATTCCTTTCTTGTAAACTCATCACTTCAATCTCTCTGCCTTGATATTCACGTGTTCTCTGTGTGTGTGTGTGTGTGTGTGTGTGTGTGTGTCTGTCTCCAAACTTCCTCTTCTTATAAGGACATCAGTTATATTGGATTAGGACTCACCCTAATGACCTTGCGTACTTCTGTAAAGGACCCTATTTCCAAAAAAGGGTCACATTCTGAGGTACTGGGGGTTAAGAGTTAATTTTGAGGGGGCCATAATTCAACCCATAACAGCTGTTAATACCCAAACCCCAACTTTAACAAACCTCTTCTAACGTATTTGGCTCTGTTCCGCAGAACGTACAATCTCTTTCAATGACGCATATTAGCCAATGAGAAATAAATAACACTCCAATGAACTTGGTTCATTGGAAAATAATTTTTCTCAATTGTATATGTCAGACCTTCAGACACAATTTTTTTTAACATAAGCAAGAAGTAAAATTCCAACTGATGTGAGAGCAGAGTTGGGTGCATTACCACTCTCAACTTCTATATAGAATTTCAAACATCAAGTAAAAGAAACTGAATTATGAGCTTAATTATGTCAAAATGCCTAGGACTGTTCTGAGCACATATAAGATTCTTAATAAATATCAGTTAACTTTCTTTAAATATAGCAGTTATAAATCCTAGGCTCAAGAAATAATTTATTTCTCTATTGCTTACAAAGCAAACTAATTCCCTTACAAAGTCCCCACCCACTGGGTCAGGAGGAAATTCCACTGTAATGAGATTCTAATTGTTTTGCACAGACACATCTTGCTGAACTATCCCCATCTCATCTCTCCAGGTATAACTCTTTCCAGTTCAAAAGAAAACTTCTCCTTATCTCCTTCTTTTCCGAATCACTACCTCTAACCTCAAATATTATTTGAAAAATAGATTTTATGCCACAGTATAATCAGAAACTGACTCATCAGCAATTAGAAACCTGTTCTTTCCTCAGGACAAAAAGATTTTAATATTCAAATCTCACAAGAAAGTAAAAAAAATGTTTTAATCTTCTAACAAATTTTTTAAAAGGGACAAAGAAAAGAGAATTATGTTTCTTTAATAAAATTCACATTCAGGCTAGACTAGACTGTAACTCACCTGAGAGCAGGGGTCAGACCTATTGAACGCACCTCTTCATACACAGTGAGTTGATGAATGAATGAATGAATGAAAGTAGTTCTTTATCGATATGGACATAGGAAAAGCCCTAAGGTATCCTGATGGAAAAAGTGGGGGGAAAGGCAATGTATTTTAGTTCAAAGGCTTACATTTTGTAGTGAGAAAATCCATGTTCAAATTCCAGTTGTTGATGTTTCACCCATTTGTATCCTTGGTTTCCGCAATTGTAGGTAGAATGGAAATAAAATCTTTCAGAATTCTTGTGAAATTTAGAGATAATTTATCTCAACTGCTTGATACATAAAAGTACTTCACATATGGGTAGTTGTGATGTTTGTTATTACTGCTGTTTTGCTGTTGCTCTTGTTTTACATTCCCAACAGATCCTGTAGAGCTTGGAACATAGTTGCTGCTCAGGAAAATGTTAACTATGGAAAGCTGAAGCTTCCTCATGGTTTCAGGGTCAGTTAGTCTGGGTCTACTGAACACTAAACTTCAGTGTCTCACACTAAGACACTGTGGTAGATAGAATAACTCCCCCTAAAAAGATGTCCATGCTCTAATCACCAGAATTTGGATATGTTACTTTATATGACACAAAAAAAGGACTTCGTGGGTATGACTAAGTTAAAGATCTTGAGATGGGGAGATTATCCTGGTGGACCCAACGTACTCACGAGACTCATAAAAGGGAGCAAGAGGGTCAAAGTTAGAGAGAGAGAAGGGAGGCAGATGCAGATTTTGGAGTGACCTTGGAAGGTGGAAGTCCAGGCTGCTATCGCAGAATACCACAGACTTAAAAAACATAGATTTATAAATCTTCTGATATTCCAGGAAGTGACTTCATGAGGGGAGAGAAAGACCAGCCAGAGTTGTGGCAGATTGCTGAGATTAGGTCCCTGCTATGGACAAGTACTAGTTTCCCAAGTACATTGACCAAGCATGAGAAGCCAACACCACGGGAAGTCATTCTGTGTCTACACTCCATGGGACGTCTTCATCCTGTAGTCCTTTTGATTTTATTAAATTACATCTTATACGGCTTGTTGCAGTCTTCTTGCAGAAGACTGCAAGAAAGAAGAGACACGGTGGTCCAGAGTACATGGGATAAGAGGCAAGAAAGTCAGACAACGAGTGGATGGAGTAGGGCAGGTAGAGTAGCCAGCAGGACAGGAGAGAGCTGTGTGCAGGTGGTTCATTAGAGAGGTTCTGCAGAGAAGAGGAGAAAGTGTCCAAATTCCATGGTGATCTGTATGGTAGATTCTTCCCAAAGGAAGAGATGCCAGTATTTCTTTGTCACTAGCTTGTTGAATATAACGAGAATCAGACACATGTAACAGTGCAATAATAAGAAAACCAAAAATGTGCAGTATCCTGGAACCCAACTGAAGAAAGCCTAAAGGGATGATCATTCATGTCAAATGCTGGTGATAGGTCAGATAACACGCAGCCTGAGTGGTAGCCTGAGATTTATAGCTGCTATATTTAAATAAAGCCATTCATAATTAATATAAACATCTGTTTTATGCCCAGAGAGTGCTAGGCACTCAGGCACCTAATGAAGACCGTAACTTTTATTTGATCTTTTTCCCCCTCTTAATTGTGACTGGAGTGGCAATGAACCAAACTTTCACTTTCACTGTTATTATTCACTCACTCCCACCCTATTACTCATGGAGGATCTACTCCGATCGCTATGTATTCTTTGCTTTTTTCCAAACAATTCCCTCCCGTGTAATTTTCTACTTCGTGCTCCTCTGTCTTCACCCTTGTCCACCTAGCCATTCTTCAACCAAACTCAAGTGTCTCTTCCTCGACTGGAATAGCCCTCTTCTTTCTTTATTTTTGACTGATATTTATTAGGGGCAACTCTATGCTGGTACTGAGCTCTCATTTTCTATGCATGCTCTCATTTAATGCTCAAAACAAACCAAGGAGGAAGGTCCTGTTATTATTCCCATGTTACAGAAAAGGCACAGAGAAGATAAACAGATAAACAATTTGCCTAAGGTTCCCTTACTAGGAAGTCGTAGGGCTAGGTTTACAATCCAGGTCTGTTGGCTGAATTCAGAACTGGGGATCCTAACTTCTATATCACCCTCCCCTCCCATTGTCCCCTTGTTCCCCTCCTTCCCCACTTCCTGCCCAGAGAGCCACTTGCTTCCTCTCCATGTACCTGAGCTCCTTCTTTCCTGGCAGTAGGGTACCTGTAGGATACTTCCTGTGTCGTTAGGCAGTTGAACACGTATCTGACTCACTGGACTCTGAACCTACACCTTTTCTCTTTTCCTCACTAGTGTATTCTCTGTGCATGGTGTAGGGATGTATATATAGTAGGATCTACAGTAGGGCCTTAGTGTTTGTTGACATCTTTCCCTTCTCCAGAGAAGAAAAACCTTCTATGTATTCTAGACTTAATACTCAGCTTAACAGCAAAGTTTTCTGGTTGTCACATACAAACAAATATATTAATCAGAAGTTTCTTCCTAATTCTAATTTTACCACGTAAGCTCCCAGGGTGACATCATTTAACTGTTGTTTTTTTTTTTTAACTGGAGAGTTATGATAGAAAAAAGCAGAAGAAAACAGATTTTTGATGGGTATTTTGATGCAATTGATGCTGTTTGTAAAGATGTGCTTATTTTCCAAAACCTGAGTGTTCAGAGTATGTGAAATAAAGCTGAATATTAAGGGAATGTTTTTCACATGTTTGCTTCCTATGTAACAGTAGATACACTTCTAAAATCATCAGTTCTATACTAGGATAGTGGTTTTTAAAGTAATGAAGAGAAAGGTGCTTGTATATTTTTGCTTCTCAGGCTGAGACCTCTAGTCCATTATTAAGAGAGTCAGCATTTTAATGAAAACTTTATCAGGTGTTGGCAAGACAGGTCTGAACTCTGAGCCCTAAACCAAAGAATAAGTTATGCAAATTTGTTTCCTAATATGTGAATCATGTTCATTTTTTTTTTTTACATCTATCATGGTAAATAAACTACTTTGAAGTCCTGTAGACAGAAATGCCACCTCCCATCAGCCCCGCCTCCTGACCGGATCTTCAAAGCTGGTCTTACCCTAAAAGGTCTCTTCCTGCTGGCAGCCCCACGCTGTGAGATGGCCCTCCGTGCCCAGCAGCCACCAACTCTACCCGTGCAAGGTCATGATGCTCAGGACCTTTGTTTCAGGAGGTTTGCTATCTTAGAGAAGTGAAAAATGCAATCAACCTTAACCACATGGACCCTGCAGGGAACGTTGCTGTGGATAGATGTGCTTTGGTTCTAGTAGGGTATTTACTCCCTGAAGTATTATATGTCAGTTTCTCAACAGCTTTTTATGTTTTCTTCTTCTTGAACCAGTAATCAAATGTCATTTGAGATTTTCTTCACCACTTAGTATCACCCACACGGACATTTCTTAATGAGCTCTGTTGCAAGGATATAATGGTTCTGGGGGTTATTAAAATTGAGAAGGATTTGGACCCTTGCACTAAACTTATAAACATGGTTTTTCTTCCATTTAGCTCTTTTCTCATCATTTTCTGTGGACTCACTCTCTTCTGTGAATATAGAAGTCAACAACTGCAGATCTGAATTGCCTTGGATTTGGAAACAATTTACATCTATAGTAACCATAAATAAGTTGTGTGATATGGTAATAATTGAGATGTATGTGTGATAATAGTAAATACAGTTGAAGTGAGGGCCAGCTATGCCCACCCAAAGATACTGTAACTGTGCCTTAGGGCCTTGATTGAGTGTGTTTTTAGCAGCTCGCAGCTGCTGTATTTTTTTTTATTCCTGGTTTGCAATTATACTCCAAATATATAAGGTTGCCAAGTAGATGGGTTCCTTAACAGATCAGGTACTAAAGCTGTGAGCTCATTTCTCTCATTCCTGTACTATTATGTTCATCTGTAGAGTTCAAAACAGAGCTTGTACCGTGTGGTGGGTAAGAGACTGGGCTCTGTAACCTGGCCTAGCAGCTTGCATATCCTTTCTCAACCACTTATCAGCTGTGTGACTTTAGGCAGGTTGTTTAACTTTTCTGTGCCACGATTGTCTTCTTATAAAATAAAGGTAATGAAAGTGCCTAACTAAGGGGCTATTGTGAAGAGTAAATATGTGGCATCCATAGCGCCATGCTTAGCACATACTAAGCATTCAGTGAATGTTGGCTTTTATTAACATTGTTATGGCAAACCGGAACTGTAGATACTTGGTGTTTAATTGAGTCACTACAGGTGCTCCATATCCATGATCCATCTTTAAGTCCACTTCCTGCAAAGACATTCTCCAAATGTAACAGACCCTGTCTTTAAAATACCAGGGGAACTTTGATCTGCTTTTCTTTTGGTACTTATCTTGCTGTACCTGCCATTGCAGTTATGGAAAAAAGCTCAGAAGGGAGCAAGAACCACTGTACTGATCACCAGGACCTAAAGCACCCAAGACCCATCAAATACTGGTTTTAAACTGAGAATAGACATATATTTATATATCAGGGAGCTCTTTCACTCAAAAGTCATATATCAATTACTTCTTGAGGAATATCCCCAATTAATAATAATCTCACAGAGGAGCACTTGCCTTGAGAGTGAGTAATGTTTACCAGAAAAATAAAATTTTCCAAGTGCTTTTTTGGGCTGCTAAATCTCAGCTACGCACATCAGTAGAAAAACCAACCACCTCAAAGAATGCGACTCAGTAATAGCAACAGGACTTTCCTCTCATGCCCAGACCTTTTGCTGGGAAAAGGAAAACCAATACCCCACAGGGGATCCTCCAGGCTGACTTCCTCTGGGGTTGCCCTGCTCTGCCAACGTGAGTTGACAGCCCAGATGGAACATGTTGAAACACTGGATGCTCTTCCAACAACGTCAGGCTGAAGCCTGTGGAACATCTCTCTGATATAACTACCCTTTCACATACTCTCCCAGTTCCCTCAAGTGAAGAGGGAGGAATGTGGATTAAAGGCATAACACCTGATCAGTGGTAACTAGTCTCTTTGGATCATTGGTTATAGGTTACAGGACCGGGCGGTTCACAGTCTGTGAAAATATTCATGGACTCCACTCAAAAATGTGTTATGACTAAAGAAGAAAAGTTGCGCTCCATAGGGTATATCTATTGTGTGGTCACTTCTAAAGACAAAGATCGTCTTTGAGGGAAGTTTAGAAAGGAAAAGAGAGATTCATGTTAGCTAGGAGGAGGTGACCTGAAGAGAAGCATGACAGCTCTGAGGAGAGGAAGGAACTCGGCCTCGGGAGAAAGTACTACAGGCAGGACCCAAGTTTCCTGATTTGCAAATAAACTTACCACCACTTCCCCCCGCCCACTCCAACACCAGCACCCCCAGTTCCAGCTGCTCCACTTCCCTGCTTTACCTCCTCTGAGGGGGACTCTTTTCCCCTCTAACCTCCCTTAGCCTCTCCTTGCTGCAAGACAACCAGGCTAGACTGGACTCTTTACACCACCTTCTGGCAACACCTAAAAACGTTTTAAAAGGGTGTGTTTTTGTTTCTTTTGCTCAGAAGTATTCCCAAAGGTTTCACCTAGCTCTTCCTTTTCTAATTAAATAAGCTTTAAAAAAGAAAAAAACATTTAAGATAACTAGAAATTGGTTTCATATTGTTAAATAGGTAACACATACTATTTTGTACTCTAGTAGCGTAAGTTGTTGTTAAGGATCCTTTATCACCATTCTTATTTATGTATTCTTAGTTTTGTGCTACTGACTAGCAATGAACTTCTATGATGTAAGCTTCTTTTTTCAGTTGAAAGGAAGCAGAACTACCACTGAAACAATGAAGCAAGAGTAATATGAAATATATGAAATAATAATAAATAAAATTTTAATGTCAGGAAGGATGTAGAGACAGAATCATATTCTGGTCTTGGTGAGCTCTGTTTAGGGTTTCAGAACTTCATTCTCACATGTCACTGAGAAGCACAAGACAATTGGCTGCACCTCTGCTTTCCTAAGCAAAGCCCTCCTCAAATAGTCTACAACAATCATAGACTGCTATTATTCCCCTCCCTTTCAATAAAATCTCTACAAATTATTGATATCTCTCAGACCCTCCTTTGTTCCCAAAGTTCAGTAACTTGGAAAATATATGGTGTGTCCTACTAAGGCTTCCATACAAGACTAAAGCTTCCATACAAGAGAATGGTTGAATTTGAAGAAGCCTCATTAGAGAGTTTGGATTGTTCAAGACAGAAGGGTTGTGAACAAATAGCTAAAGTCATGGAGGTGTCCATGGATGAAAAGAAATGTCGACTTAAAAGAAAATAACAAAGAAAGGGTTTTAGATTTAGAAAGGAATTCCCAAACTCTCATTCATTGGCTGGAGAAATGAAGAGACATAACCAAGGTCATACATGACTTATTGGTAGCTGTGTGGGACAAGAGCCAAGAATCTCTGATCTCCAGCTCATTGGACCTTCCTACAACAGAGAAGGAGATTCGGGCCATGTTGAAATAATGCCAGTGAAGCTAAACAGGACAGTGACAGCAGTGGTCCCCCTCTAAATCTAGATTTATCTGGATGCATTGCTCTAGGCTGCATGCAATATATAGAATTCTATGTAGAAGAAGGGAAAGATCTAATCATAATTGGATGTACATCAAACCTCCTTGCCCACAGTTTTAGATAACTCCATGAATAAAGAGACAAGGCGTTTTATATCTTCTTCTTAAAGTTTGATATATATACACAATGGAATATTACTCAGCCATAAAAAAGAATGAAATATTGCCATTTGCAGCAACAGGATGGACCTAGAGATTATCCTACTAAGTGAAGTAAGTCAGATAAAGACAAATATCGTATGATATCACTTATATGTGGAATCTAAAAAATAGTACAAGTGAATCTATTTACAAAGCAGAAACAGACTCACAGACATAGAAAACAAACTTGTGGTGACCAAAAGGGAAAGGGGGAGGATAAATTAGGAGTATAGGATTATCGGATACACACTACTGTATATAAAATAGACAAGCAACAAGGATTTACTGTATAATACAGGGAATAATATTCAATATCGTATAATAACCTATAATAGAAAATAATCTGAAAATTATATATATATATATATATATATATATACAACCGAATCACTTTGCTGTACATCTGAAACTAACACAATACTGTAAATCAACTATACTTCAATTAAAAAAAAGAAACAAGGGCTACTTTTGGATTTCTTGCCAATCACAGAAACAGATTTCAGCAGATTGTTACACTAAACGTTAATTAGGTGAATTCTGAAGCTGTTTTACTCTTGGACGTGTAGCAGCTGCAGACATGGTCCTCCAGTTTGCACAAGGAACCTCTGGTGCAGGCTTCAAATGAGGCAGCTGATGGGTAACATCCCTCTTGCATATCTCAGTTCCAGCAAAGCCAAACTTCTGTGTAACCGTTGTCTGTTCTAATCTCTCTCAGGCAAGGATTTCAATGAAAGTTCTACTTCTGTAAATAGAAAAACATCACATCTGATTTTTATCATATTGAGCTAAGGAGAATTTCCTTCTTGTAATGGTTCTCTCATTAAAACTAGGACACTCTTACTATTTTTCAAATGACTTTTGCATCTGCACTTGAGGAGTAAGTGAGGAGGAAGACCCATTGCTGTCTGGAATCCAGCATGCTTCCCCAGCTTAGAAGGTACCGTGCTCAATGTCACTCTTGTTGAACACATTAGAGGCAGACATCCTCAGTCGTGTGAAGTCAAAGAAGCGTTTGCTGCAGGCTTTGGCTTGACAAGCTTTGAAACATTCCCCAGCTTTTCGGAGATATTATTATATTTTCCACACATAATGGATCCACTTTTTTATGCTGCCAAAATGTGGTATGTGGGAAAGACAAGATGGAAAGTTGCCTATGTTTACAGAATTCTAGTTACTGTATGTTTCTGTGATCTACACACACAAGTTAGGACCTGGGCTCAATCAGGAGAGCAATTACCACTGACATATCACATTACTGAGCCGCTAATTGGTATATGAAATGGCGTATCTAGGCATTCAGAGAACAAAGCATAAGTAGTACAAACTAGTGGCTAAGTATGTGGCCTCAGACGCATTGTTGCCAACATATGAAATGAGAACATTTATCCTTCGGATTTGTTGCAAGTATTAAATGGTGTAATGCAAGTATAGCAGTACAGGTGCGGTATTCTAAAAATGTTACCTACCATCGGCATTACATGATGCTAGAATCCTGGGTTGAAAGTGGGAACAAGACAATAATCCAGACTTTATTTAAATGATTAGGAATATGAAAATATTTGAAATCACTTGATCAACTGATCTTTTAAAGATTTGGAATAACACTGGCTTATCCTTAAATTGCCTTTTTTAAAGAGTTCATTTCACATCAGGTGCCTAGCATAGTGTTTTGCATGTAGTATTGGTGTAATAATTGTTTGTCAAATAAATGAATTTTAAAATGAATGAACAAATGTATTGTTATCTATCACATAGTATATGATTTGTTCTTTCATTAAAAAATTGCATAGAAATTTAACTTTACCCTCCATTTGTCTGAGCATATATGAGGGCTGTAGAAAGATTTGAATAAAAGTCCATGAATTTCTGGCCCTCATTTGTATGAATATGTTCATTTCTAGTGATAATTTGTTAGTCATAATAATAATATCTTACTATTGTAGGGTAACTCAACAGTTTTCAAAGCACTTTCACATAGACTTCATGGGAGAAGTAGATGGAGATCATTGTCATTATTTTACAGAAAATAAAAAATGTTCAACCAGATTGTAAATTAAACGAGTAAATGAAAGAAAGGGAAGAGTTTCCGCACATGACTGGTTCTCAATACATGTTTCTTGGATGGATGGAATACATCTTTCACCATAACAAAACCAGTTATACATATTCTAAACCTACTGCTTTTTCTACTACATCAGAACAAAGAGGTTAAAGAACTATATCTTAGTGCTTGTATCTATTTCTAATTTTAACATCTTTTTATATGTTTATGGCAAAATTATTTACCATATTTGAAAAGTAAGTTAATCTGTGCACAAATAATTATCAGTACCTACTAAGTATTAGATATCGGTGATATAAATGTGGAAAGGAAGAACTTCTTCAAGGAGTTCATATTCTATTTGGGAGTTGGAGAGCACTGACAGGAAACACTACAACAGAAGCATAAATGTAACCTTTTCCATTATTGCTAATTTATGGAGAAGATAAAATGGAATAATATGATAGAGTCTAGAATATAGGACACGGGGTTGGGGAAGGTTAATGTTTTGCACGGTTAATTGAGAAGTCTTTTCTGAAAAGGCGAATGGGAAGAAGGCTGTTGTGAAGATGTTGAGAAAGAGTCTTAGTTTTTCTTTCAATAAACCTTTGTTTGTAAACGGCTTTAAGATATCTATATTTATATACTTCCTCATATATTATTCAACATGATTACAGAAGCCTATTAATTTATAAAATCTTCATACCTTTTTATTATTACTTATAAGCATTCTATATTAATTTTTAAAACCCTGCTAATTCTCAGTACTTTTAAAGCTAAATAATTATATATTACAGTGAGATTGTTTATGCATATATTTTAAAATCTCTTTTGTCTCTTTCTATTTCCTGCTCTAATTGGATTAGGTCAAATTTTAGGAACTAAAATTTTCCTTTTATCCTTTTTAAAAAATTCCATTCGGATCACAACAGTCTGATAAAAATATTGGTACCAAACGATTTAAGACCAGCTGGAGTAAGATAAGAAGATCAGGTAAGCAGGAACAAATGACTGTGCCTTTTTTCCAAGATTTTGATTGGATACTCGTTATTAGTTTTGATGTAAATAATGGCTAGTGAAATTCACGATTCAAGCAAAGCTCAAGAGATCTGGCATCTTTCACCATAACAAGACGAAATTTATAGTAAATCTAAAGTAGAACCCCAAGGAAAGTCTTACAAAGAGCCTGTAACTTTACAGTTGTTGAAGATTTTTGCAATGAAAATACACTAAACAAAGCAAATTGTAGCATGCATGGGATCCTCTCCTGACCAGCTTGATGCACCTCGGTGGATGCATCATGATGGCAAGTTAGGGGACAGAATCCATGGCCTGCTATCTGCTGTGTATTTCAGGCAGAGGAACAACCTGCAGACGAGAGAACACAGTCTGTCCAGTCCACTGATTCAATGGCAAATTTTAAGAATTCTGTTTGCAATTTTCAAACATACATACAACATAATGCCTAAATAGAGAGTAAAAAATTAAACTATGGTGTCTCTGTGTTCAGGAGTAAACAAGGTAAAAAATATCCAACAAGGATAATAAAAAGTGATAAAAGCAGCATGGTGGGAGTGGGGGGTAGGGGCTGTGAAGATACAGACATTTATTCACTATATAACTTAAGAATTTTAAGCCACCAAACTCAGTCTTCTCAAAAGCATTTAATGCAATTCAACTCAATTCAATAAAATATTGAGTGCTTAGCATGTGCCAGAACTTGGATGCAGGTCAATTTTAGCAATATCTTCAAAACCAAGCCTAATGCCTAGTATATGCACCATAAATAATTCTAAATGAATAAAAGAATGAGTGAATAAAACTGAATGGCCCATTCAAGGATCTGATTCCAAAACTAAAATCAACCATGCTTTTTTTTTTTGATCTGATTCCATCTCTTATGTTCACTATCTCACTTAAAGAGAGTCGTATGTCTCTAGTCACCCAAGTTGATTTTAGCTATTTCCTCACCTGGATTGTTTTTTCCATTATTGTTATAACACTTGACCACAAACTTATTGGCTTATAACAAAACCCATCTATTATCCCACTGTTCTGTAGGTCAAAAGTGTCAGTGAGCTCATCTGAATTCTCAGCTCAGGGTCTCGCAAGGCTGAAATTAAGGTACTTGCTGGGCTGGCTCTTTTTGGAGGTTCTGGGTGAAGAATCGCCATCCAAACTCATTCAAGTTGTTGGCTGAATTTAGTTGCTTACAGTTGCAGGATAGAGGTCATCATTCTCTTGCTGGCTGACAGCTGGGAGTCACTTGCAGCTTCTAGAGGCAGTCTCAGCTCTGCCATTCCATCTTCAACCAGCAGTGGCCAGTCATCCAGTCCTTCTCATGGGTGAGTTGAGTGCTTTTCATTCTTTAAATCTTTCTGACTTTCTCCTCTGCTCCCAGGCAGAGAAAACTGTTTTTCAAGGGCTTATGTGATTAGACTATCCCTATCTGGACAATCTCCCCTTTGTCATATAACAAGGCATAATCACAGGAACAGTGTCAGGGGGTGAGGGTTGTGGAGGCCATCCTGAAATTCTGCTTCCTATACTCCCTAGAACTTTTCACTTTGAATTGTCAAGTGTTACAGATTCTCACATTCACTCCCTTGCATTACTACTACATACAAATTAAGGAAGTGGGCTCGTGTATTTGCCAGGAAGTGGTAGGAACTAAAGAACAGATGTCAACCCTAGGCAGTAGCCCAATGTTAGGTTTTAAATAAAAGCCTAAAAATCCAGGTTTGGAGAGAAATTATCTATTTTAGCTATATCAATATATATTTTTAAATCTATACAGATCAAAACAACATTTTTGCTAGCTACAACTAACCCTGGTTTATCATGTTATAAACTCCACACTAGACTCTGCACAGATTTTTAGCTCTTCTCAAAACAGGGGCTGTAAATGCATATCTCCAACATCTGGAATTTCTCTGACACCTGTTAGGTGCTCAAGTAATGTGTATTCAATGAATTAATGGGAACTTTAATCTTTTAGTTAAAATAGGGTAATGGTGTATGTCATCTGCCTCTTTCACAGGAATGTAATGAGAATCAGACATTTTTTTTACCTCCTTAGATAATAGACACTGCACCTGATTTACGATCACAAGACTTATTTTAATAAATGAAGAGTATGGTGTGTTTCAATGTACAACTCTACCACTGAAATTGAGATTGCTCAAGAAAATTAATTAAGCCTTTGACAATATTTATATCCACATTATTTAGAGATTGCCCAAAAGCATTTATTCTGTGTATGAAGCCATACTTTAAATACCCACAACCCCCGAGCCAGTTTATAGGATACTTTACAAATGGACTTTTTACTCTACCTGAGGTCCAGCGTTTTGAGTACGTTATCAATCCCTGCTACACCAAGAATTTCTCACATGGCTCTTTACCAGTGTAATAGTCTTACCTAATATTATATTTAGCAGCAACTTTGATGTCGCTTCCAAAATTGAAATGTTATATGTTTTCAAAAAATAAAACGGCCCAAATGATTGAGTGGGTGCTGGGTAGGAAAGGAGTAAGAGCATGAACAAGGACTTTGCTGAATTATCTCAGTCAATGACATAGATAAAAGGTCTACCAACAAAGCAACATGCAAAAAATTTTGAACTCCTGGGACAATTATCATGCTTCATTTCCTTGGACCCTCATGCTACTTGTTTCCATAGCAAAGAAAATGCATCGTTGAGCTCAGAAGCTATCAACAAGGAAAGGTAGAAGAACGCCAATGTTATTGCTACTGTACAAAGATTAATGGCATCCACCGGATTAGCCTGAAAATAAATTCGGAGCTAGAATGTTGTCACAGTGTCACTTACTGTCAAAATTAAAGTATATGGGCTTAGATAAAAGATTAAAAACAAAAGCTTGCTCTGGGTTCATCAATAAATATATGGTTTCACAGATGTTGTCTCCCAGCAGATACATAAAAGTGTTATTATTCTCTCTTTAATACCCAAATAGTAAGTTTCAAAGGGGCAAGGCACTGGATTCAGTTAAATCATTAGCCATTTTCAGTAGGCAGTCTTAATTTTTCATTTGAAGTTTTATGTGCTTTATGAAAAGAATGACAGTTATAAACTGAAAGGAAACCTGGCATTCTTAAAATTTGTGGAGAAAGTTAATCTATACTTTGAGGTAGAACATTCTGATTTTTATTTTATGATTACCTGTACAAAACTAAATTTAGTTATCCAACCAATAATGTCTAGTACGCTGTGCCAATTGAAGTAATACTGACTTCTCGAAAAATAAATGAAACAAAATGAGTTATTTTAAGGGAGATAAATCTCAATCATATAAGATAGCTGCTTTTCAAATAATATCAGTTGGAATTTTAATAAAACTTATGAGAATTTTGTTTTCTTCCTTTTGGAGTGGATGTTTTAAGTCAAATATAGTAACCAAAATCTACAGTTTGGCTTTCTTCCCTCCAGGCATTCTTATGTTCAATTCCCACTATTTTTAGCTTTCGGCAGTTGTTCCAAGAACATACCTTTTCTCAGAAAGCAATATTTTCTCCATTCAAAGAGAAAAATTCAGGAGAAGTTCAGAAAATGCAGACGCCCTAAAAATGTACTTGGCCTGCTTCTTCTTAGAACTGAAAAACAATTGGGTCTCTTCAGTTCAGCCTCTCTAAAGAACAAAGGCAACAGCAGAATTGGTTGTAACTAACTTGACCAACGATAAGCTATTAAACTTAGAATTCAATACCTTCAAACCACTTATGTTCCCTACTGTTAGCTGACTTACCTTATTGTCACTGATTCTGACAGTCAAGACTGGTCTTGATAGTCTACAACATATTAGCCCAAAAGACTCCACTGCCTTTTTAGTTTTTCTGTTTAAGAAAATTGGGAGCTTGGCAGTATAATCATATCTGACTAGCATGTGATGATCAGGCAGGGTACACAGTAATTGCACTTATGTCTTATTGTAGGGATGTGATATAATGATATATTATAGAGATGTGATATAACGTGGTATGTGATATAATGAGTTACAAATAAACAAGAACAGGTGATACTAGTATTAAAATACCTAGAAAAGTATGAGGTCGGGCGTCAAGTATAATTCACAGGAATGAAAATGATTAAAAATGAAAACTGACTGTGATGATTTCTGCTTTCTAGGGGGTAGAGTAGTTGTTTGGATAATTAATAGTGAAAAAATAAATTTCTCTTCTGTTCCCTTCCACGTACAGAAGCTGTTGCAGGGGCATGGGGGTGGGGGAGGGGGACGTTTTAAAGCCTCTGCTGTATGATGAGGTGGTTAGGTGGATCTTTGTTGATTGCTGTGTATCAGTGAGTCCTTTGGAGATAAGAGGAGGCTCAGAGGTGAGTGGATCATGGAGGGTTAACTTGAGAGACACTATAAGGTGTTGGGCCAAAAAATAAAGGAGTAGAGTAAGGTAGGGGAGGCCTTAAGAAAGTGATGGATCTGAGTACCATGACTAGAGTAGTAAAGGCAACCAGAAGACTTAAGAACAAAGATGGGCAATAATTAATTTTGAGATATATGCATTCCACAGCTGTAAAAAAGTCACTGTGTCATACATAAACTTGGGTACAATCTGAAATAAACACAGTGCCACCAGTCTGGTGAATACAATCATTTTCAAGCATTAGCTCAAATGTCATCCTCTCTTTGTGACTTCACCTGACCCACCCATTTCCTGGGAAGTCCATCAGAGAAAATTAACCATTTCTCTTTTTTTTTATCAATGTTCATTGAAATATAGTTCATTTACAATGTTGTGTTTAGTTTCAGGTGTACAGCAAAGTGATTCAGTTATATATATTCTTTCTTAGATTCTTTTCCATTATAGGTTATTACAAGATATTGAGTATAGTTCTCTGTGCTATACAGTAGGTCCTTGTTGCTTATCTGTTTTATATATAGCAGTGTTTATGTTTATATTTTAGTCCCAAACTCCTAATTTATCCCTCCCCCACCCCCTTTCCCCTTTGGTGACCACAAGTTTGGTTTCTATGTTTGTGAGTCTATTTCTGTTTTGTAAATAAGTTCTTTGGTATCATTTTTTAAATTCCACATATAAGAGATATCATATGATATTGTCTTTCTCTGGCTGACTTACTTCACTTAGTATGATAAATCTCCAAGTCCATCCATGTTGCTACAAATGGCATTATTTCTTTCCTTTTTATGGCTGAGTAATATTCCATTGTATATATGTGCCACATCTTCTTTATCCATTCCTCTGTTGCTGGACACTTAGGTTGCTTCTATGTCCTGGCTACTGTAAATAGTGCTGCTGTGAACATTGGAGTGCATGTATCTTTTTGAATTAGAGTTTTCTCCGAAAAGTAACCTTTCCTTGCTCTGTGTTCTCATAGTACATCATCCATAACTTCTAGAATTTACCTACCTGAATTATATGGTATTGCTTTGAAAATCTGTCTCATCCATAATTCCAAGAACTATTTTAAGTCAGGGGCCTTTTCTAGTCACCTGTGTAACCCTGAAATCCTACCACTATGCCTGGATGGCACATAATAACCATTCAACACATTGTGGCAATCTTCTACAAGTGAACTTTTTAAAAAGAAAGAAAAGGTAAAAATAAAAATCTTCAAAAACCACTTATTGATCAGATGGAGAGATAAATTAGCTTAAATAGAGAGAGAGAGAGACCAAAATTGTATTGTATTGTATTGGTACTTTAATTGTATTAAAGTACCAATTAGTATGGACCTCTAATGTTTGGCAGGTCATTGTCTAGGACACATGTCACTTTGTGCATGAGTCCCTTGTAGTATTTAGAAAGTTGTATTGCTACTGTTTTCAAATCTTTCACTAGACTGTTATCCCTGTTGATGCCAAGACTGTTTTATATACCTGTATACATCCCCAGCAGCACAGTACCTGACATATATAATAAGGGTCTAGAAAAGTTTGAGAAAGGAAGAAGGAAAGGGAAGAAAGAAAAGGGGAAAGTTTAAAAGGGTGGGGGAAAAAAAGACAAAGAGTAAACCCTTAAAAAACTGTAGTACAAAAATATTACAAAAGAATTTTTTGCCGGGTTGGGGGTGTCTAGGCCAAATAAGGCTCTCAGACATGTAAGAGTTTCCAAGTTGACAGTGACTGAGCCAAAAGAAAATCTGATTCTTTCCCGTCTCCTCTTTGCTCCTCAGGTGCCACATGTGTATCTGACTAACGTCAAAACAGAAAGCTGGACTCCTCGTACAAAAATGTGCTGGCGAGCCATCCAGTGACCTTTAAGAATCAATCATTGCAAACGGGCATCGGAGCAAGAGGAAATGATCTTCAGCTGGGCCATTTCTCTTCTGCACACACTGGCTGGCGAAGAGGCAAGCATACAGTGGTTTTCAAACTGCCTGCCCAAACCTTCCAGTATTTTCCATAGCTTTACTGCAAAAAATAACACAAGTCTAACAGGATATGAAAACTCCCTCCATGTCTTGAGACAATTCCCCTCCCCTCAGCTCAACCTACTGGCCTCTTCTTACTCAGCCAGTGTGATCTGCGTCAATTGTTTTAGCAGCCAGATACTGAGAACAAATATTGGCCTTTCTCCTTCCTGTGTCCCTGAGTTCTCCCTTTATCCACGTGCACCTGGCAATTCCCCAAAGTCAGGAGGTATTGCCTAGCTCGTATTTGCTAGCTCGGGGTGGATAAACACAGCTCATCAGTAGCTACCAGCCCTCCTTCCTTCCTCAACCCTCTTCTTTCTTTCCCTGTGTAGGGTCCAGCTGCCTACCTGAAGCCCTTATATGGGCCTCTTTTTAAAATACCTTGTAGAGTGGGATGGTAGGCTCATACCTTTCCAGACCTCTAAAAACAGATAGAAAATATTGTTTGTAGAATAATATTACTCCTTTGACATTTGCCAGAGTTCTGGCTCACAAGCTTATACCTTGTTTGCCATTGAATAGTTAATGGGAATCGTCAGTTCCTGTTATTCTTCTAATGAAGACACAAGTGCGTGCAGGAAATGTGTTTTGTTTATTTCTTTGTTTCTCTGTTGTTTGCTTTTGAAACAGAAGGAGGAGATGAGGAAAGGAAGTTGCTTTGTTTTTTAGAATACATTCTCTTAAGGTTAAAAAAAAATCTGGTACATCAGCTTTTAAAAATCACACTGTATCAGTCAGAACTTTGGATATAGATCATTGTTTGCTAAAAGATAAATTTCTAGTTTAAGGAGGTCAATCAGAAATGAATGTTGTCCTCTCCTGGGCTGGGCCTAAGTCACTCCAGATTAAAAAAAATAAAAAATAAAATAAAATAAAATAAAAAGAAATGAAGGTAAGCTGCCTCTGCTACTGCAATCATTTAAGAAGCAATGTCATATTAGAATAATTTGACTTTGGATAGAAGATTTTGTCAACAGCTGATGATAGGTAACTGCCTGGCTGAAGAAGATTACATGAGGTCAGAAGTGAATCTAATATTGTAGACACAATACTGTTAATTAAAAATATTTTTCCATTTTGAACAAATCTGTAAACTATAATACCTGTAATAATCACTGTATATCTGGCTGTGAATAAAATGTGAAGATGTAAATGCTTGTGAAAAAAATTCATATTATATCCCCTTGCTAAAAAACTTTATTAGCTTTGTATTTTCTTTTTCAGATATCATATGGGAATACATTTCAAAATCTCTTCATCTTCTTATTTCTTCTTGGAAATTTTCTGTGAATGTGTCTTTTGAGCTTTAAGAATGCATTCCTATGAGCTCAAAGCCTACGTAAGCAGAGGGAGAGGCTTCTTTTCAACAAGCTGGTATAAAACTAGGTTTGTCATACAATACAGTTGACATCACTCCACGGGTAGGAGACATCATTAATTAAGGAAGCTACTTTCTCCTGCAGAGTACAGATGAGACTCAACCCTGCCAAATACAGAGCTCAGACAGCTAAGGAAACCTGGCTCTTGGACTGGTTATAGAGCTGGAGGAGGTCAATTCGATTCTCTAAATTCCTTCTCAATGCGTTATACAAGCATATTTTGTTTTATTCCACTTCACAGATACTGCATTTTTTACAAATTGAAGGTTTGTGACAACACTGAAAAGCTATTCGGCACCATTTTCCCAACAGCATTATTTATTTATTTATTTACTTCCATTGAGATGAGGCAAGCTCTTTATTATGACTCATGTGTATGTACAAGATCATATATTTATATTTCCACACTGTGAGCAGATCTGAATACTTCAGAAAATCAAAGAGGGAATAATAAACCCAAGATTAAAGTATTGAAATCTAATAAAATTAATCTTTTCACAGTTTGTACACACACAGAAGATTTTGAATACTTAAAGTCTAAGTACATTAAGCTAAGCAGGATGGGTTTCCATATCAATTTATATTTTTGAATGTTGATGTTGAATTCAGTGGTGCTGTATTACTGAAGTACAATATCATATATCCCACACAAAAGAGGTTGAGAATCACATGGCAATATATGCTTGCGATCTTTATGACCCCCATTACATGATGTTGCTAGATGGCAAATGGCTTATGTCTATAGTCTCATTTATTTTCTTTTTTTAAAATTTATTTATTTATTTTTAACATCTGTATTGGAGTATAATTGCTTTACAATGGTGTGTTAGTTTCTTCTTTATAACAAAGTGAATCAGTTATACATATACATATATCCCCATATCTTCTGCCTCTTGCATCTCCCTCCCACCCTGCCTAACCCACCCCTCTAAGTGGTCACAAAGCACCGAGGTGATCCTCCCTGTGCTATGCAGCTGCTTCCCACTAGTTATCTATTTTACATTTGGTAGTGTATATATCTCCATGCCACTCTCTCACTTCGTCCCAGCTTACTCTTCCTACTCCCCATTTCCTCAAAGCATGGAGCTGATCTCCCTGTGCTATGCGGCTGCTTCCCACTAGCTGTCTATTTTACATTTGGTAGTGTATATATGTCCATGCCACTCTCTCACTTCGTCCCAGCTTACCCTTCCTACTCCCCATGTCCTCAAGTGCATTCTCTATGTCTGCGTCTTTATTCCTGTCATGTGCCTAGGTTCTTCAGAACCATTTTTTTTTTCTAGATTCCATATATACGTTTTAGCCCACGGTATTTGTTTTTCTCTTTCTGACTTACTTCACTCCGTATGAAAGACTCTAGGTCCATCCACCTCACTACAAATAACTCAATTTCATTTCTTTTTATGGCTGAGCAATATTCTATTGTATATATGTGCCACATCTTCTTTATCCATTCATCTGTTGATGGACACTTAGGTTGCTTCCATGTCCTGCCTATTGTAAATAGAGCGGCAATGAACATTGTGGTACGTGACTCTTTTTGAATTATGGTTTTCTCAGGGTATATGCCCAGTAGTGGGATTGCTGGGTCATACGATAATTCTATTTTTAGTTTTTTAAGGAACCTCCATACTGTTTCTCCATAGTGACTGTATCAATTTACATTCCCACCAACAGTGCAAGAGGGTTCCCTTTTCTCCACACCCTCTCCAGCATTTATTGTTTGTAGCTTTTTTGATGATGGCCATTCTGGCAAGTGTGAGGTGATACCTCATTGTAGTTTTGACTTGCATTTCTCTAATGATTAGTGATGTTGGCCATCCTTTCAGGTGTTTGTTGGCAATCTGTATATCTTGTTTGGAGAAATGTCTATTTAGGTCTTCTGCCCATTTTTGGATTGGGTTGTTTGTTTTATTGATATTGAGCTGCATGAGCTGTTTGTAAATTTTGGAGATTAATCCTTTGCCAGTTGCTTCATTTATAAATATTTTCTCCTATCCTGAGTGTTGTCTTTTTGTCATGTTTATGGTTTCCTTTGCTGGACAAAAGATTTAAGTTTCATTAGGTCCCATTTGTTTATTTTTGTTTTTATTTCCGTTTCCCTAGGAGGTGGGTCAAAAAGGATCTTGCTGTGATTTACGTCATAAAGTGTTCTGCCTATGTTTGTCTCCCTCTAAGAGTTTTATAGTGTCTGGCCTCACATTTAGGTCTTTAATCCATTTTGAATTTAGTTTTGTGTATGGTGCTAGGGAGTGTTCTAATTTCATTCCTTTATATGTATCTGTCCAGTTTACCCAGCACCACTTATTGAAGAGGTTGTCTTTTCTCCACTGTATATTCTTGCCTCCTTTATCAAAAATATTGATAAATATGGTCATATTTGAGAAATATGGTCATATTATGATTACCTACAGCTTTTCTACAGTACTGTAATGGATAGAAAAGGGTTTCTGACCTCTCCAGTGTTATGAGTCAGAGAACTTTCCAGAATATTAATAATGCTAGACAAGACCTTCTCCTGGAGCAGCCAGTGCCATGGCAGGAGGGTGCTGCAGCTGTGGAAGGAGCACATTCCGTTCCTTTCCTTGATCAGCCAGATTAAACTAGAGCAGGGCTCCCCTCATTTCTGCAGCTGCGTTCCAGCGTGGACTGGAGAGGTGCCCCCGACACACGGTGTTTCCTACTCAGAAATGTGCTAAAATTACCCAGAAGTTCCTCAAGTCCTGGCTCGGAGGATGCCACACAATCAGCATCACTCCCTTCTCCTCTTCAGCACTGTTTTCCTTGCTATTTCTGGAGCAAGTTACCTTTGGCATTTTGGAGGATTCATCATTGTTGGTCTTAAACTTGGAACTCTCCAGTAATGACCAAATAGTGGAAATTTCAGTGAACACAATTTTTGACTATATGAATTCCAGGCATGAGCTTCAAGATTCTGTTTGTGGATTTTTCCTCCACAGGCCCTACCTGGCGTTTGCAGCCTGAGTCCAAGGAAACCTCATGAAATAAAAGCTCCTGATGGTCACGTGTGTTATCTATTGGGCCACCCCTTTAGTATTGTCTCTTTCGGACAAAGGTGCCATTCTTTCCAATAAACCATCTGGGGGTGAGGGGGTCTGCTCCTCTGAGACCAAGTCAGAGGCACCACACACAACATGGCCTCATGCAGCTGAGGCAGGGAACCTGCTCCCTGTGAGAGCAGCCATGCTTGTGCCAGCCCCCAAGCCCTCCAAGTGAATGTAACCTCATCTCCTTGTTACTGAGTCTAAGCCCTTACCCCACGACAGGCCAATCAATGGAGAGGCAAGGTGTGGAGGCAAGGAATGGTAACTTTATTCAGAAAGCCAGCAGACCTAGAAGATGGCCGACTAATGTCCTAAAGAACCATCTTGCCCGGGTTTGGATACTACTTTCTTTTATGATACAGAAAGGTGGAAGTAAGGAGGTAAAGTAAAAAAGGCCATAAGTTGATGCAGCTATTTCCTGGTTCTGGCCAGACTCCAGAGGGAATGTGTTAAAATTCTTCTTTCCTGCAGCTCTTCACAGGTGGACCTGGTCAGGATGTTTCCTGTGAGCTAAACAAAGGCATTTTAGCTTAACATTCAGGCATAGTGGGCAGGGTTCCCGGAGATGGATCATTATGTATGTTTTAAGCTATAGGCAAACTTTCTTCAGGGATTCACTTGCAGCAAAGGCAATAGAAAACAAAGGCTGAAGTCAAAGCAACAGATCCAATATGGAGTCAGATTTGCTGTTTCTTATTATAGCCTCATGGAGGTGGTCCAGGCCAAGGGAGACAGCTGAGGGCTTCCCCTACCTATCCCAGGCTGACTCCACACGCCAACACAAACACTTGTTGGATTGCTCACCCCGCCCCCTCTAGCTCTCACTTTGGCCTGACATGACTTCCCACCCTCCGCTCCAGCCTGCTTGGTGCCCTCACCTCGCCATGACTAGCTTCTCTTCTGTGTCCCTCACAGACCTACAGTCCTGCCTTCCTGCTAACAAGATAGACCTGTGCTCCAGGGCCCTTTCTCTCCAGCTCTCTAGTGTCTCTCTGGAACCCTCAAATCAAGATTCTGCTTCCCAGAAAGCAGGAAGTTGGGACAGAGCCCAGAAGAATGGCTGCTGGTGGGGTGAGGGGCCAGAGAGGAGTATGGTGCTGGGTGATGTGCACAGCCTGGAGAGCATGCACTCCTTGGCTCCCAACCGTATGCAGGTCTCTTACCTGCTCTGTGGCTTGGCTTTTACATCCTAAAAACGTGACGCTACTAACAGGCAAGGATGAATTAAACAATCTCTTCAAAGCCTTGAGTCCTGGCTTGGTACATGGTGCCTCTCCATATTAGTTTTTATTATTACAGGGGTACCTACCAATGAATCTCCTGAAGAAAGGAGTGTTGTGACTGGCCACACCAAAACATGTTCCAAGTTCAAATATGCCTGAGAAATGGTATGAACTGAAACTTACCCAAGGTCAAGGGAGATTTGTAAAGTTCAGAGTCAGTTCTTCCACAGAGGAGCCTCGATAAGTTTCTTAAGTGCTCTGCTTCCATAAAATGGGGCCAGAAATAGACTCTTCCTCCTATTATTTTGTTAGCATGAAATCAGGGGCCATATATTAAACATTTAGCAAAATACTTGACAAATCATATGTGCTCAATACATGTTAACAGGGAATATTAAAATTATTACTATTACTACAACTATTTAATGATACTGAGAATTCCTCAAGTTAAAAAGAAAAAAAAACTTGTATATGTTGTTGAACCAAGTGTTTCCCAAACTTACTTGACCACATGGATCTTCTTTCTGGTGACAAGTAGAAAACACAGGCTAAAGAACTGAACCCTTTAGAGATGTGTGGTTCTCAACAAGAACCTCTGGACCCAAAGAACCTTTCAGGCTACAGTAATATTCACTGAACTCTTCTTGGCATGGATGGTTCATGCTGCAGAAGGAGAAATGTTGAAGAGGGCACAGTAGTGGCAAAATTATGAGCTTCAGAGCCCAGATGTGAGAGCATCCCAGCAGAGTGCCAGGAGTATGAACCTACAACTCAACTGGAACTGACTCTAAATCCTCAGTGAGCCATTTTTTATGCTTTTGGGGGTAATAAAGGGGAATTACTTAATCTCCCTAAACTTCAGTTTTCTCATCTGCAAAATAAGAATGATTGTGCCTACTTCACAGACCTGTTATCTAGTAGAATAAATGATATATAACTGAACCTCAAAAAAACTATATCTTCGGCTTCCCTGGTGGCGCAGTGGTTAAGAATCCGCCTGTCAATGCAGGGGACACGGGTTTGAGCCCTGGTCCGGGAAGATCCCACATGCCGCGCAGCAACTAAGCCCACAAGTCACAACTACTGAGCCCGTGTGCCCCAACTACTGAAGCTTGCGTGCCTAGAGCTCGTGCTCTGCAACAAGAAAAGCCACTGCAATGAGAAGCCCGCACACCACAGTGAAGAGTAGCCCTGCTTGCCACAACTAGAGAAAACCTGGGCACAGCAACGAAGACACAACACAGCCAAAAATAAATAAAATAAAATAAATAAATTCATTTTAAAAAAACACACAAAAAAACACAACTATATCTTCTTGTTATGAAAACTGTATTATTTTTATCTTTGTTATTTGTACCCCAGGTTCTCTACAGAACTAGTGTATGACCTTTGGCATGTTATATTTTTGTTAGGGAACCATTGACCTAAACTGCCTGCCTTGGCCAGGCATAATGATAACTACTTACCTGAGTTGTCTCACAGCAGGAGGTCCTGAGAAGGAACATCCTGCTGCCAAAAACTAACCAGGAGATTTCGGGAGGGGCCAGAAGGAGAGAGGAGGCGCCAGCCCATAATATGTCCTACCAACCTCCCAGAACCCTTCGCACTGGAATCCATCTTGTCTGAGAGATGCATGTGCCACTGGGAAGGACCCTAAGTCAGACCAAATATGGGCCAAGCAGGATGACTGGCCAGAGACAACCCAGAAACTAACCTCATCACCATAAAACCTGAGACTGCAAGCCACGTGGCAGAGCAGTTCTCCTGGATTCCCTTACTTTGCTGCTCTCTGCCATGGGCACCCCTTCCCAATAAACTCTTTTGCTTTGTCAGTATGTGTGCCTCCTCAGACATTTCATTTCCAAGTGTTAGACAAGAGCCCACTCTCTTGGTCCCCCTTTCTATAACACTTTTACGTGTTGACTTTTGAGGGTTAAGTGAGAAAATGTGCATGAAGAGGGTAGCACTGGGAAAGTACTTACTATAACTCTGATCCTTCCCCCTGCCTGTACCTTCCTATGACACTGATTTTCATTTTCTGCTGGTCTCTATTGTTTCTTATATTGAGACTTTTTTTTTTTTTTTGACCAGACTATAGATCCTGAAAAGCAAATTGTAAATTCTCTCCCCTCACTCTACTCTTTTCTAAGTGCTTAGAATGTGCTAAGCATATAGGAAAGTGTCTGTGATTCTCTGTGTGAAAGGAATAATGGAATGTCAGCCATTAAACCAGACCAGTGTGGAAGAATTTTTCAAAGTAGCATCTTTTGAGAACACTGCAAATCAAAACCAAGGAGAAAATACCTTTTCTAGTTTTGTGTTCCAAAGTGAACAGGCATCACCTCTCCTGTGGCAAAGAGCAAACGTAACTCTTGGTGTACTTTATTCTTCCTGAATTAAAGTATTATTACGTTGGATATGCCTTAAGTTCAATCGCAGAGTCCCCAAGTTGAGAGAAAAAAATCTGATTAAGCATTTTATTCTGCAGAATCCTATCTTCCCAGAGCTAGTCTGCTAATTTCCAGGCCCTCTGCAGCTTCCAGAAAGCTGCAGAATGGTTACCCCTAGGGTAGAGTCAGTGGCCCCTACTTTGTTCTGAAGGGTTTGTGCTAAGGTAATTATATGGAAAAGGGAAACTCTTCTATCCGAATGTCTTGTGATCTCAAGTTTCTGTGTTCTATAACTATTCAAAAGGCAAGACGGGGCCTTGTTCATTTTATGTGTCAACGTGACTGGGCTAAGGGATATCCAGACAGCTGGTAAAACATTTTGTATTTCTGGGCGTGTCCGTGAGGGTGTGTAGGGAGGAGATTAGCATTTGAATCGGTGAACTGAGTAAAGCAAGTTTTCTTCACCAATGCTGCAGGTCATCCAATCCACTGAGGGCCTGAATAGAACAAAAAGGCAAAGGAGGGGTGAAGTTGACCTCTCTCTACGTCTCTGTCTCTCTTTATGTCTGTCTCTCTCTGTTCCTCTCTTTCTCTCTCTCTCTATCTCTACCTCTCTCTCAGCTAAGACCTCCATCTTCTTCTGTCCTTGGGCCATCCATGTTCCTGGTTCCTGGGCCTTGGATTCAGATAGGGACTTACACCATCAGCCTCCAATTCTCAGGCCTTCAGACTCAGACTGAATTACACCAGCAGCTTTCCGGCTTCTCTAGCCTGCAGACAGTCCTCTCCACTCCCATAACCCTGTGAGCCAATTTCTATAGTAAATTTCCTCTTATAAATATCTGTATATATCCTATTCATTCTGTTACTCTGGAGAACCTTGACTTATACAGGCCTCACAGGATGGCCATATTGTGCAAACAGTTTCATATTAAAATTTTATTTACACTCTATTTTGGAAGTTTAAAAAATAGAAAAATCAGCCATAAAAGTATACTTTTTGGGGGGAGAAACTATATTAATATATAGCTTATTTTTAAACAAATCTACGACGTAAACATTCTTTTTTTACAAAGTAAAACATAGTGGGTAGTTATTTGCTTCATTGGTCAGTGCACTCCTTAAAAAGTAAGGACTTTATCTTTTCTCCCTATACAACTTGTATGCAGTACAATACTGACACGTAGCAGGCACTAAATACATTTGTAACACAATAAACTCCTTTCAAGTGCATTTAAAATATAAAAGTTAATTTACACAGCTTTCATTGCCCAACCCATCTATTTCATGAGAAAGATGATATCTGAATTCTAGCAGACAGGTAATATAATGTGAAGCTTTATATTTATTCGTTAAACAAAATTCAATGAAACCAGTATGTTTTTATTATGCCAGACCCCTGCTAAACATTCAGGCTCTTGAGATAGACATTTTTAATTTAGTAGCATTTCTCACAAATAAACATTGACAATAAATTTGGGGAAGTTTTATTGTTTGTTTCTATTTGAAGTAGCTAGAAACACTTAGCCATGTCACTATTTTTAATGAACACAGAGGAGAGAAGACAAGGGAAGGAAACATTGAGTTCAAAACCAGTACTTTATAACAAATGTTTTTTAACAGGCTGTATTAAGATGAACTTTCTTGTTCTTCTTACGTAATGCTAATAGGAAATGTGAAATTCTATTAGGATTGCATTCAAGATATCTATGCATTTCCTCAAATGCCCACCCGCCCTTTTGGCAATATTTAAATTCTTAAATTCTTACGTTGGGAGTCCGTCCAGAGAAATTTATCACTCTTTGCAAAGTGACATATCTACCACAAGAGGGCAGTGTCCTTCTAATTCAATCTAAAAGAAGCTAAAATTCGAAACAGCACTCTGTCCTAGCTTACCCGAGAAGATTTCAGCTGTTGCAAAAGAAACACTTGCATGTGTCTATTGTATTTGAATGGAGATAAAAGAGAGACGTTATTATTAGCTCAATAGTTCCAAAGGCAAGAAAACAAGTGGAATGAGAACTGTTGGTTTGTCAGCACTTCTGGTTATTTTTATTCATGCTACAAGAGGGCACCTCTTCCTCCATCACAGCTGTGCTGCCAGCCCTGAGCCAGTCAGTTTCTTTTTCAAAACTTTGGGTTGGCAATCAGCACTGTCATTTTGAAGTAAGAATATTTCTTGTAAGTAGAAGCTTAATTAAGAAACTTTAGAATTGTTTTTCATCTACTTAGGAAAATTTGCTATTTTTCAAGCATGGGTTTCTGTCAAAGATGATTAAATGTTAGAACAATGAAATGAAGATATATTTTCACTCTACTTGAGGGATTTTCTCCAGCCCCTGAGCACAGCCTCATTTAATACAGGTAATGCTGGGTTTCACATGGTCCTTAGCTTCCAGTACAAGGTTAAAACTCTCTCACCAAAACCAACAGAAATACTTTGTTTAAACAATAGCAATTCATCCATGAAAAAGATAAATTATTTTTTGAGGAAAATGATTTCATTATTTAGTGTTACAATTAGGGTTTCAATTCTTCTGAGTTTAGCTGGATAATTTTCTAGCTGGAATGTCTGCCTTCAGTGTGCCTTTTGACTTGCAGGGTCCGTTATTAAAGTCCTCAAGCCTGAGGCACTTCTGGGCTCTACAGCAGCACCTGGGACTATGGTTTCTCTTTGTCGCATTAGGGTGCTGTCTGCTCTTTAGGAAGAGGAATAAAGAGAACAGCATGGGTGCAAATGGTTTAAGTAAGAAGTATAGACTGATATGATACAACAGTAAGAATATTGATGAGCATTTTTAAGTCACTGCATTGCTTTAATGAACCAACTGTGAATGTTCTCGGCCCATCCCTGAGATTATGCTTCAGTAGGTATGACAAGGCGACTGGGACTAGGGATCTTTATTTTTACAAAATTCCGCAGGTGATTCTGACACACATCCAGGTTTTGGAATCACTGACAAGGAAACTATGGCAAAAAGATCAAATGAGGCGGCTTCCCTGGTGGCGCAGTGGTTGAGGGTCCGCCTGCCGATGCACGGGACACGGGTTCGTGCCCCGGTCCGGGAGGATCCCACATGCCGCGGAGCGGCTGGGCCCGTGAGCCATGGCCGCTGAGCCTGCGCGCCCGGAGACAGAGCTCCGCAACGGGAGAGGCCACAACAGTGAGAGGCCCGCGTAACGCAAAAAAAAAAAAAAAGATCAAATGAGAGATAATAAGGACTTGAGTTAAACTCATAACAGTGAGAATGGCAGAAAGCATTCAAGGGTCTACAAGACATAGGAACAGACAGACCGTGAGGATTGAAGAAATGGGTGAAATTGATGATGAGTTCAAATTCCAGTTCAGGTGAATGAGAGGACTGTGTGGCCAAGTCACAAAAAAGGAAATAGATAAGAACATAGACGTTTTGGAGCAAGAGGAGTTCTATTTGGGATATAATAAATTTGAGATTAGAAATTTAAAATATATAATTATATATACCATAATATATGTTATATATAATTATCATATAGATAATATGTAGATATTATATATAATTATAATTGTATAATATAATTGTGTATATATATTTCTGTTGCTATGTCTAGTCCAATATGTTTGAGGCCAGGAATTATCATAATACAAACACTCGTGAACACCAGGGAAGACAGAACCCTAAAGAGCAGGAAGGTGCTAAATCACATAAATACATTTTGTAGGTCTGCTCAACACTCTTTTAATTAAAAAAAAAATCAAAACCTTTAGTTGAGTTTTGTGTTCTCCGATTTGGACACAGACCTCTTCATTCCACATTTTCTTACGATCATCAGATAAAATGCTTATTTATATTACCTACTTCATCACCATAGTTATGGCATTTCCCTCCTCAATTCAAGGACTGTGTAGGGTTTAAGAAAAGATAAACCTCCAGGAAAGAACAAAGAGAGAATTGTTATGCACAGCCAAGGGGGGGAAATATGAAGAAGACAGAAGGAGATCACTGTGTTAAATGCAGCAGAGACATTAGATGAGATTGATCTCAGAAGCAACCTGACTTTTCATCTGATAATTTATGATAGAATGCATTTATTCAACAAATGTTTATTGAGTATTTTCTCTGTACCTGGTAGTATGTTAGGAACAAGTGAGAAAGTTATAAAGTTATAATTCTTGTCTTCATGGAATTCATAGGCCAGAGGACATAGAAAAATATGTAAGGAACAATAAATCCTCCAATGATGACATCTTATATAATCATAGTATATTGTCAAAAGTGGTAAATCAATATTGTTACAATACAATTAACTCAACTTTAGACAATGTTTATATTTCACCAGTATTTGCATGTACTTTTTTTTTTTTAAGGAGGGGGTGCGTAGTTCTATGAAATCTTATTACTGGTACGTATTTGTGTAACTATCACAATCAAGGGACAGAACTATTCCATCACCACAAAGAACCTTCCTCGTTTTACCCCTTTACAGTCAAATCCTACACCCAGCCCTAATTTCCGGCAACCACTGGTCTGTCCTCCATCACTATAATTGTGTCATTTTGATAATATTATATAAACGGAATCATACATTATGTAATCTTTTGAGATTTTCTTTTTCACTTGGCATATGACATTGAGAAGTATCCAAGTCCTTGTATCAATAGTTCATTCCTTTTTACTGCTGAGTGGTAATTCATAAGTTGCATGTACCCAGTTTATTTTTCCATTCGCCCATTTAAGAACATTTGGTTTGTTTCCAGTTTTTAGTTATTATAAATAAAGCTGCTACAAACATTCATGTAGGGCTTTATGTGAACATGAGGTTTCCTTTCTCTAGTGTAAACACCCAGGAATGTGATGGCTAAATGAATGAGTTGTAGGTTAAATGAATGCTTTTCTTTATAAGAAACTGCAACCTTTGATCGAAGTGGCTGTACCACTTTACATTCCCACCAGCAATGTGTAAGTTTATATATTTTTGTTTCAGATCCTCATCAGCATTTTTTTCTGTGCTTTTGATTTTAGCCATTCTAATATATGAACAGTGGTATTTGCGTGATGGTTGTTCATGGTACTGCTTTCCCTTGAGGCTGTCAATTCTACAAAATCAGGAAATTTGTCTTGTTGATGACCCAGCCAAGTTTGGTGCTCAGTAAATGTGTGCTGTTTAGCTGAGAGTTTGCAAGAGAGAAAGAAGACAGGAGGGGAGAAATGGAAGGTGGAAGGGCGGGTGGGTAGAGAACACAGAAGAAAGGAAGAAGAAAGATGAGAAATCTGTGGGACCACAGTGTCTGCTCAAACCCCAGACTATTGTTCTGTCTGCAAGAGCAGACTGCTGGACCCTCCAGGATTGAGAATATTTCTGTAGCTGCCTGGGCATCTGTCCCCACAGTGGCACCCATGTCCTTTAAAACCAAATGGGGACTTCAACGACGTGTTATTCCTCCTTTTCTTTGGGAAGGTCACACCTACCACAAAAAGGGGAGAAAGAACACTGTTATCCTTTGACATTTCACCCCATAACCTTTTCTTGATTAATTAAGGCCATTTCTACTCACAGAAGACTGAAAGAAAATGTAGCTGTTGTATATGGGGACCCATTTTAAACTTTGCATTAGACTTTTCCTCATGTTAAACCACAGGCTCCTATTTTACACTGAAGTAAATATCTTGCTGCTTTTACGGATGACAGGAGAGAATGCATTAAATGCAGATTACCTTGACAAATCCTGGTCGTGTGGCTTAGGCACACATATAGTGCTAACTACAGAAATTGGAGAGAAGGTTGTCTTAGATTCTGTTTAGTGTCCATTACTTTTTTTGCAGGTAGTCTTGTTCATGCTTTCATCTGAATACTCGACCCACTTCATCTTCTCCAACCTTCTTACCTCCACCACATTTCATTAAATTCCTTCTTTCTTAGGAAGGAATAATATTTAATGTATTAGCTTTCCAATAACCAATTAATAATGTTCTATTTTTGAAATTTTAGGCAGCAGCCAGCTAGGCAGAGTTTCTCTATTCATCCTCTAAGTATCTGAATTCATAAAGCTAGATCACATGATGGTTATCCTTTTGCCTATTTACAAAGCAAGCCCTGCGTAACAGACATGGCCTTAAGCTAGTTTCCTAGTTCTGGTTACTGTGTTTTTCTACCAACAGTAAGATATCCCATAAAAGAACTTTATATGAAAAAGTTTGATTTACTTAGTCTGACATTACGTGCTTTATGTCACTTTTGGTACAAAACAAATTCAAAATTTTTTAAGTTTTAAATACTAAACATATTTAGCCTACTGGAAATTAGCAACCTACTTTTTTTTTTTTTTTTTTTGGCTGTGTTGGGTCTTCGTTTCTGTGCGAGGGCTTTCTCTAGTTGCGGCAAGGTGGGGGCCACTCTTCATCGCAGTGCACGGGCCTCTCACTGTCTCGGCCCCTCTTGTTGCGGAGCACAGGTTCCAGACGCGCAGGCTCAGTAGTTGTGGCTCACGGGCCTAGTTGCTCCGCGGCATGTGGGATCTTCCCAGACCAGGGCTCGAACCCATGTCCCCTGCATTGGCAGGCAGATTCTCAACCACTGCACCACCAGGGAAGCCCAACCTACTTTTAAAAAACTTTAAAAGCATAATTGGAGATACTCTAAAACTACATATTTCAGAATTCTTTAACTAATACTTGTAATGAAATTACTATAGGCAGTTCACTGTGCTAAACTGTATAGGTGTTACAAAGGAAAATGATGAAAATTTTTCAGTTAAATCACATTAGACATTCTAACAGACATGAATTTTAAAACGATGATTTAAAGAGGATTTTAGAAAATTTAATATCTTATTCTAGCTTCTTCATTGTACTTGGGTCAACTTTAAATCAATCTTATGTTCATTGTAATCAAGTAAGGCAAAGATTTAATGTCAAGTCATCACATCAGAATAAGTACTAAAAGCTGCTATGACCCGGAGACTGAACATTGTGTAACAGTTCCAAGCAAAAGTGTTTTTCTGTAGATATGGAATATAAGCCACAGAACACAACCCAAGCTCTCCTCCTCTGAGAGCTCTCTGCCCACTCACCCTACCCTTCTTACTCTTGTAAGCAGAGTGCTCACAAGTATAATTTATAAATTAAAGCTGAATGGATCCAAATCACATGAAAAATAATATTCTTATTAAAGATGCAGGCATATCTTACTTAAAGGAAGCCCTTTTTTTTTTTTTTTTTTTTTTTTTTAATTTTGCGGTACGCGGGCCTCTCACCGCTGTGGCCTCTCCCG
>NC_041223.1:31192601-31235275 GCF_002837175.3 Physeter macrocephalus | reverse complement strand
GTCCCCTGCATCGGCAGGCGGACTCTCAACCACTGCGCCACCAGGGAAGCCCCAGGAAGCCCTTTTAACTGTTAAATAAACTCATCTGTAGATAATACAGAAAATAAGTTAACAGTCCTAAAAATATCACAAACACTGAGGGTAAATACAACACTTAATTGTATGCAGTATACAGGTCAAACATTACGATAAGTAAAGCTGTAAACTATATGTAAAAAAAAAAAACTATGTCCCATGGCTATCAGAATTGACGCTGTATTAGCTATGCAAAGAAAAATTAAAAATAAAGGATTTCTTTAAAGCCATACCTACAATCTGTTTTTCTCCTGAGATTTGAACTTGAGCTTACTTGTTCACCAGTGTATTTCAAGTCTGTAGCAGCATGTCTGGCTGAAGGGTAAATGATGGATGAAAAGTTAAAATTGTTTAAAGGCTGCACACGGACTTCCTGCAGAGCCCATATGTACAACCACATCTCAATTATGCAAAGGACAGACTGCAGGAAATCTTTGTTAATTGTAAAAATGGACGATTTTAATAAAGAAAAAAAGAAAATTTCTCCAGCTCATTAGCAATCACAAAAAGTGACAGAAGAAAACAGGCAACCCCAGGAGTTAGGCCTAGTTACCATATTTGCTCATTTCTCCAAGTGCACTGCCCATGTACGGCTCCTGGCTAGGGGAATGAAAGTGTCATAGTTTACTCCAAATCCTGTGCTTTTATAATTTGGAGACTGTGGAGTCGTAAAGAACAGAGTACTTTATACCAGCACTAAATGGTCTGTGAAAAGTAACACTATCCTTGCAAATCCAGTGTGCCATCTGAGCGATAGGGTTTATGACTCTAGAAAGGTTAACCAATGACTTCAAGCACTGAAGACAGCCTCATCTGCCCTGGGAAACCCTTTACAGGGAGCCAGTGATATACAGATGCAGAGAGTTCCGGGGCAAAATTTCCTCCACTTTTCCTTGTTTACAGACTGCGTTCTCGCTACTGCTTACAATCCCACTTAAGGGCATCAAGCTATTATTAAAGAAGTGTATATATATATTTTTTTTTGGATAGAGAAATAATGGACCTAATAATAAAGAGATTGGGAAGAAATGATTAAGATGGTTAGATCAGAATTGAAACTGGGAATTAAATTTTAAAAACGAAAAGAAAACAGTGAGAGATAAGAGAACAGAAAGTTAAAGATCTAAATAATCCCAAAATCGAAGGTGAAGTATAAAACACAAGCTACAGTAAAATGACAATTTGGAAATTTTAGAGAGAGGCCTAGAATCATCACAGTAAAAGGTTAAGAAACTTAAGATTGACCTTCGAGCTAAACCCTCAAAAAGAAAGATTAAACTTTAGGTAACTGAATTTAGAATTAGCAAGAATAAAGGTAATATGGAAGGAAGTAGGAAGAGTCCAACATGTGAAGCCTCAGAGCAGTTGGAGAAATCCAGCATGTTTAAATCCTGTTCCATAGCTGACAGGATTGACGAGCAGATACACAAAGCGCCCTCTAGTGGCGAATAGAAACACGTTCCTTGTTTAATATGGATATCTTTCTCACCCCACTCTTTTATTTCCCCATCTTTCCTTATTTTTGGTTAACAGAGTATCATTATATTTAGTAGGATTATTTAGAAGAGTCCATTTTTCCAGAAATATCTTAATAAGAGAAGATAACTTATAAAATAATTTCTCAAGGTGAGGTGAAGTTACTGTAATCAAATGGGGAAGAAAAAGTCTCATGAAGCAATAAAAAATAGAGAACTTTAAAGCTATTCACATAAAAACTAATCATATAAGAGAAACATAGTTCATTTGAACTCTGAAATATCATTAGTTTCAATGAGAACAGATTATTTTCAAGAGGAATTAAAAGAGCAAAACAGTATTTTACCTCTTTGGAAATATAAAACATAACAAGTAGCCAGTCATTAAAGATTTTTTTTTTTGAGGGAGTGATTGCCAAATTCACTCAGACCTAATATTCATTTGATTACGTATCATTCACTCAGCAAAAGTGGTTTGGTTAAAGTCAAATTTCAGTTGATTATGTCTCTAAGGTAGGAGAGAAAATCTGCATTTGTTATCAGATACTGCGCACCTGAAATGTGAGATCTTGTAAAGGGAGGAAAAAAACTAATATTGACAACTCATTGAGCCAGGTGCTATACCTTCATTATCACATTTAATCCACAAGCAATTTTATTAGGTTAGAAATTATTATCCCTACTTTACCAATGGGAAACAGAAGCTTAGTAAATCCATGTAATCTGGATCTAATTTATACACGTGTAGTTTGTAAAGTGACGGAAACTTAGGTCTGCTATGATTACTGCAGTACAACATGCTGTCTGCTTAGCTTTTCTAAATACAAATACTCACTTGTAAAAGCAGTTTTATAAACACTAAGTGAGAAATGTGAAAGCACTTTGCAAATTCCAAAGCATTATATAAATATATGGAATTATTTTGGTTGTCAAGATTTAATGGGCTTATTTAAAAATATTAAGGGAGAAATTGGCTCAGTTCAGGATTGCATTCTACATTTGTAGATGGTTAGTCCCAATTTTCATTTTTTTTCATTACATCAATTCCACACCATTAGCCTGTGTCTATAGGTCTGAAACTTTCCAAAAATATAGTCTTATTTGTCAACACTTCTCAGATACCTTATTCATGCCATGTAACTCATTTTAGTGTATTTTTTTAATTAAAAAAAACATAAATTCCCTTTTCTTTGTTCTCCGTAAATTGTACTAACTCTAGATTAATAAAAAATAGTGTTTGTTGGCAAAAGGAACAGCAAATAAGGAATAGACCAGTGAACACACGTGGAAGGCCCGTGTCTGTCGGGCTATGCTTTGCAGCTAGCCATGACCACGTTGCAATCTTCAGAAAAATTGTTACATAAACCTGGACATGCTCTGCAGGGAAAAGTGTGTGCCCCAAAGCTTGTTCCTTAGGGAACATTGCTCCACTACAACGTGGTAGAGTGATCAATGAGTTCGGGAAATGTTTCATACTATATAGCTTGGACTTTCAAATGCACATTCATATATTCGAAACTCTGAAAAGTGCAACAGTAACCCTCTTTAACTTTGTATCAATTTTCCACCGCTATTCATATTTTCCATGGAACACACCTCTCGCCAGGGGGGTAGGGGATGCTACCATAAGTCTATTCAATTGACCATTTTCTTCTCATAAACTACCAGTTTGACTATGCTGGATTTGGATACAACTGTCAATCAAGATCTTGTAAGGCTAAGATGACCAAAAATAGATACAACTATATAAACTATGTTTGTGGTCCAAATAATCTATGGAAAAGGGATGGTTCAGGATGGTGAATAAGCATTTCATAAAGCTAAATTTATTCAGTTTGAAGGACTGACATTTATTCTGAATCCTTCCATTTAAAAAAATAAATAAAGATAAGAGATTTTATTTGGCCCAGCTATGAGCTTTACCATGAGGCTATAATCTCCATCATGGCAGAGACAATATCTGTTTTTACTCACAATTATAAGCTCAACATTCTAGTAAGGGCCTGGCTCCAAGTAGGCTTTCAAAACAATTGTTAAATAAATACTAAGTATCCTGTTTAGTGACCTACTTGACAAATATATATAGTTGACAACACTACACTGGTCTGATAATTGTCTCTAAAACTCAAAACTCTTGGAATTTACTGGATTAGATGGAAGTCAATTTTGCTAAAAATATCTATTGCAGCAGAGCTTCTCTTCTGTAGGGCTATCATTAGGAGGCAGCTATCCAAACAGACATTATGTTCCCAGCCCCTTTCACATTCCAGTGAAGCCACGTGACTAATTTTAATCAGCAGAGTGAAAGTGGAAGTCATTTATGTCACTCTAGTTCAGGTCTTTCTCTGTTAGCTGGCTGAACGCATAGGACCCCCAGGCTCTAGGAATGATGGAACCGTAGGATCTTGGGTCCCTGAATCACCACAAAAAGGAAAGCCCGGGGAGATCTGCTCAGTGCTTTGTGACCACCTAGAGGGGTGGAATAGGGATGGTGGGAGGGAGACACAAGAGGGAGGAGGTAAGGGGATATATGTATATGTATAGCCGATTCACTTTGTTATAAAGCAGAAACTAACAAGCCATTGTAAAGCAATTATACTCCCATAAAGATATTTAAAAAAAAAAAAAGGAAAGCCAATTAGCAAATGAACCACACACATCAAACGAGTAAATGAATATGAAATAAACTTTATTAGGTTAAGTCATTGATATTTTGGAATTTGTTTCAGAAGCTAGTGTTATCTAATATCAAATATGGATTCACATAAATATATACTTTCACAGACATATACTAGAAGCATATGAACCAAAAAGCTAGAGTTGGTAGTCTCCAGGTAATAGGATTAACAGATTTGGGTTTTGTCTTTTTTTTAAGTTACCATATTTTCTAAATTTTCTTCAGTGAACAGGCATTACTACACATTAGATTTATAATCAGGGGAAAAAACATGAAATAAATGATACATATTTTTAATGATTTCTAGCTCCAAAACCTCTTCCTTTTTTGTTTTGGGATCTTTTCCAAATCCCTAGATTTTTCAAGCCCTTTGTTCTGGACCTCTCAACTGGGAATATATTCCATCCTTAGTCAGAACTGGCAAATTGCCAGTCATCCCTGCCCTTACCCATGGGCATCTGAGGCATAATCACATTCCAACTTCTCTCTTTGCCACTGTCTAGGGAAGATCACCTGCCTGGACCACTTTACTATAGGTGGATCTTTCATTACTGCATTTGTAACTTTTTATTCTGAAGTAATTTCAAATTTTAAAAAGTTGCAAGAATAGTATTAAAAAACTCCTATATCTTTCACCCACAGTCCTCAATTGGTATCATTTTACCATATTGAATTATTATTCTCTCTCTGTGGACAGATGATAGATAGATAGATAGATAGATAGATAGATAGGATTCTTTTTTGAACCATTTGAGAATAATTTGAACAATAAGTTGAAGGCATCTGGCAGTATTCATCAAAATTCTCAAAAATATGCAATTATTAATACGTAATTCCACTTATAGCAACTTATAAGGCAATACTTATAGAAATGAGAGTTTTAATTATAAGAACGTTAATCACAGCAATGTTTATCATACTGAAAAACTGGAAATGGCCTGTACGTCCAACAATAAGAGTTTAGTTGAGCAAACTGTACAGTGCAGTTATATCCTGCTTCCAAATGTCCTCCTATTTGCTATTCATCATTGGCCTCCGTAGCCGTTAAGATAAAGTCCAGAGCTCTTAATTCATCTGCCTCTGTTGACTGCATCACTCTAATCACTCTTATCACCCTTGACCCTGCCTGAGACTACTCCAGAGAAAATGATCACCCAAGATACTTTCAACCTCACATGGCCTTGATGAATTTTTGGTTTTATCATGGATGCTTCTCTGACCCTCCCCACACGGAGGCTCAAACCAGGGACCATTGTACATGGAGACTCTGTCCTCCCTTGAGTCTCAGGCACTCCTCCTTGATAGCCTAGGAAACGGGTACTGTGACTTGATCCAGGGCAGCAGTAAAAAGCCTGGGCTGTTCAGGAAGGTCTGCTCAACTAAAGAGCAAACTAACTTAGAATATAATCAGAATCCTACCAAATATTCAACAGATAACCTATCCCAATTTCAAAGAAGGAGTCAGTGCCTCAAAATTATATATATTCATGAGAATTCCTACGAGAAGAATGGCAGCTTTATTCTTAGCAACATCAAGTAGAAAAATAGATTCCCCTGGCTCCAAAAATTTGAGTTTCCAAAAGCTGTGTATCCTTTTCTAGCCAGTATGTGCACCTTCCTTACTAAGAACAATGAAAACAAATATAATATTACACAATTTCCAAAGGAAATCATTTTACTTTGATATCTCAGATTCAGAAATTCTGAAGTAAAAATAAACATGAAATTTCAAATAGGGAGTGTTTGGGATGATCATATTTCTTAAATAAATATTTAGAAGGAAAATCAGAATCTGATATAACATTTATGAAATAAAAAGAATTAAAGTTAACAATAAAATATTCCTCACAAACATTACAAGTATTTCATTAGATGGACAAATTCTGAGAATCAAGAAGGAAAAACTCCGAAACATAATATTTATTTAAAGACAATACAGTTTGTGTTGGAGACATTGTTTGCTAGGGAGAAATGGCTTAAAAATGGAATGGAAAAATGCAACATTCTTAATTGATTGGACTGGCAAATCAAGCGGTCTTGAACCACTTGCTTCTCTCAAGGAGTATGCAAGATACCACACAAAAATTTAATTTTATTTAGTTTATTAATATGATCCAAACAGACTTAGTTTAAGAAATGAGCAAAAGACACAAAACAAGATTTGGCTAATCTATACTATACCAAGAGAAGCAAAAAAGGTGACAAGATTTTCAGTTGGTGACAATTTTACGATGGAAAGTTAGTTTATTAACTAATATAAAAATACATCTACAACAGCAACTGTGACTCAGATTGAGGCAGTATGCAACACGTGTGACACCCACCATGGTCAGGGAGGTACTACAGGGACCTCACACCCTCCTCAGCTGGTTCACACTATCTGGCCTTTGCCCTGGAGCCCCACAAAACACCCCTCACAGCACAGAGTTTGTAGCCAATTATATTTTCTCCTCAGCCTACAATCAGTTATGTACCATTTCTATGTTTCCCATAGCCTCTTTCTTTTTAGATAGTGACAGAGCTCAAGGAAAAAACTCACCTGGCCAGTGCTGAGCAAGGAAGGGGGAAAAAAAAGTACTCTGAGATGGATTCAGGGTAGGTTGGGACTCAGACTCAGATAAATGAGGAGACTAGAATGGACACCATCAGAAAGCATTGAGGTCCGTGGGTAATTCACAGAAAAGGACAGAACCAGATAACGCGGAAAGGTAGGAAGGACCACTGTTACATCTGGGAAGTCACACCAAAGAGCAATAAAGAGGAAGACAACTGGAATGGAGAGTACTTCCTTTTACACCTTTAAGATGAAAACATTTTTAAAAAAAAAAGGAATATAGAATCCAAATCAACAATTTTAAAAAGTAAAATAACAAGGAGTATTGCAATAAAATGAAATACAGAAGGAGATAAAGAATTCTTTTACTTCCACTTGACTTTATCCATAGTTTTTAAGAGGTTATATTAAGTCAGGCCAGCTTTGCTCTATTTGGGGGTCGATACATTTTATCAGATGTTTCTGAGGAAAAGACGAGAACCGACTGACATGTCTCACGCAGCCTGGGAAGAGGGGGAGGGGAGGAAGGGAACACGTGAAAGGAAAGTGTCCAAGAGCTTCACCCTCACCCTTCATGCCCAAAGTGTCTTTAACCTGCACGTTAAATGTCAGGTTCGGATCTCGGAAAACCATGGTTACGGAGCACAGCAGGATTACGGGCCCAAGCTCGTGGAGCTTAGTGTGCCGCCCAGAACCATGAAGCACAGGAGCAGCTCGAGAGACACATGTCCATGCAGAGAAGTGGAAGAAGCTCCGCACACCAGAGGCTCTGCTTTATAGGGTCTTTCTATATCTGGAGGTAATGCTGTCATCCCTTGAATCTGCAAAGGAAAGAGCAGACATTGCCACTGAGTGTGTGATTTAAGAGCAGGACTGTGGCCAAGCTTGCTCAGCCGTTGCGCTTCTGCAGGGCTTAAAGGGCTTAAAGGGGTGGCGGTATGGATGCTGAAGCTGTGCACCGTCCGGGTGTCAGAACCCGAAGGATTCCCAGCGAGGGGGCGAAGAGGGCTGGACACGCCTTTGGGAAAGAAGAGATAGAAAACACGCTCTTTTTTTGAAGCTCGCATCCCATTTTATTCCTTCTTCACCCCAACTTTAGTTTTAGAATAGATTGCCTTCTTCAAGGGAAGTGGAATCAGGAGTTTTGAGCCAATCTAAGTAATCACTGAATAAACTCGCAGACATATCAAAAGACAGCTGGACCACTGGGTTTATGGATATCTGTCTGTTCCTTTGATTGTATCTGTTGTGGATTCAGGTAAGACGTAACATCTGGTTTCCCCGAAGATTAAAACAAAGTGGGGCTTACCGACCACTCTGCATTGTCTGTCTTGGAACACCTCACATTCACCGGCAGGCTGAGGACAATCTTATTGAAGGCAACACCTTCCTTTTTAGTCCATTTAAACTTATTCATTGCATCCATGAAAGAAAGGTTTTTATACTGCTTGGGGCTTTTAATAATGAAAGGCCAGGTCCTGAATTTAAAATAAATAACCACGATTAGTCATATTCAGAACAAAAAGCATTACATGTTTCCATCACTTTTCAACATTCTAAAATAGACTTCATACTTGTTCGTTTTTACACACATAGATAACCTGATGCAAAGCACTGATGAACTCTTAAGCAGTTGCTAGAAGAAATACATATAAAATAAGGAGTCTTTTAAAAAAAACAAAATTCCTCGGTTTAGTAACAGATGGGTATTACTTTTAAACAAATCGTTTTGGCTTAGAAAGCTTCCCCAGAGCCTCATAATTCCTCACGTACTTGTTTTGCTTCTAGTTAACAATATAACTGGTAAGCATTCAGTTCTGATGAGTACACTGCTAACGGTGTGATGAAGAAACGTATAGAATCTCAAAAGGTACTGAACAACGTTGGAAATTTCAATTCCAGACTGTTGAAAAGCCTGACCCCTGCTGGCTGCCCTGTTTTAGCTTGCCTACGTGACAAAAATTTTTGAAAAATTTGAAATTGAACCAGTGTTTTTAATATTCCACTGAGAAAAAAATATTCTACAGATGATACACTCTGCTTCTACTTGCTGCTCTAAAAAAATATATGTTAAATGTCCAAGAAAGAAGGACGAAATCACAGAAGAATGACATGACTAGCTTCAAGAGGTACTCTTCAGGTGATGTCTTTCATTAAATATAAGTTTGATATTATTGATTCTTGAAAAAAGGAAAAGTGTAAGTGAAATTTACAAAAACTACTCCACGGACCTTCCAGGAGATTATCATGGGTAACCAGTAGGTATCTGGCTCCCTTGACACCCCAAGAGGAAGTTCCAGTGATTTTCAGTAATTAACAACGAATTAACCTCCAGCTGAGGAATCTACATTTTTAATATTTGATCTTCACAATTTCTTCATTTAATTATGTCACTACCGACTCTTTCTCTTACACACATAACCTACTCAGGCACATTGAATATTATCTTTTTAATTAAATGAAACATCCTTTATTAATCTTCTACAGTTACAAAGATAAATTTTTAATGTTTAAAACAAAATCATTTCTCTGTACTCTAATAAGACAATGAATAATACAATAGGTCATATATGAGAATCTTTATATTCTTTATTCCTAACCTTCTTTTTCCTTTAATTAAAGTCAATATACCTTTGTTGAGTTTTAAATGTACTATTTTTCACAGAGACCTTAAAGTACCATAGAGAGCAATCACCATCATACTACATTAAACATATCTAGCAATGACCTTAGATCTATAACATTGTAAATTAAACACACTGTGAAGACTTGCAGAGATACAATCCAGAATTAGTATAAAATAAAACTTGTACATGGAAAAACTTGCATAAAGTAAAACTTTGACTTGAAAGGGGCCCATTATGCTTACATACAATGTCCTTTTAAATACACTAAAAGCTTTATATTTCATTAAATATAAAATAACTTTAAATCAAATATTAAAAATCAAATTTACTTTTCAAAGAGATAAGGTATTTGTCTTGAAAAAAGGAAAATCAACTTCATCACCAGGGAAATGCTGGGGGTTAGAGGGGTTAGAGGGGTGGGAGTGGGGGTGTGTGTGGAGATCATCAGCCTGTAATCACCTAAAACACCACAAGGTGGCAATGGAATCTCTGCTAAAGCGCTAAGGTGGACTAAATGCCCTAAATTTTCTGCAGCCTTGCTGGTAAGAGTGAATAGTGTATTACATACATAGATGAAATCTTTAAAAGTTTTACTTCTAAAACAAATTAGTAAACTAGTATCTGTGTGAGATTTCACAGTATAAAATGACAGAAGAGGTATAAACACATTCATTTGCTTACTATAAATATATGGAAAAGGATGTAGGAAAGGGCCAACCCAATGAATCCTATGTGGGAGCCAGCATGACAGGCTGGGTGGAGGAGCACGTCACAATCTCCCTGACCTGGCATCTTGTCTCACTTTTATTGTCTCCTTTCCCTTCCTACTACATTTGTTCAGGCTCCTACTCTGTAACATCACACCAACTAATTTCCTAATCTTTCCAGCCTGTCCTACACCACACTTCCAGATTACCAGTGTAAAACAGAGAAGGAAAAGACAGAATGAGGAGAAATCCTGAAAAAGTAAATATTTATCCTGAGTATTTTTCCTTAAAAGACTAAGCTGTAAACCAGAAACAGGTAATGTTGAAGGAGCATGCTCTTCTGCTCTCACTGGGACTGGGACTTAGTTATTAGAAACATTAGGAATGTTCTGGAAATTAAAACAGTTACATTTTGCGCATCTGGGCAGTGTCCAAATGACTACCCAGATATACATATAAATAGAAGGGTATTGTTTATATATCACTATAGTTGATAAAAAGGAAGGATTTAATATTGAGTAATTTTCCTTTGTAAGCTTAATTTAATTGACTAGTTGATTTAAAAATAAACAAATATGGAATAAACTTAGACTATCCAAAATAATTTTGGGAAAAGAAGAAAAATGACAAGTTTGGAGACTTACACATTACACACTCTTATTTCAAGATTTACTATAAAACTATAATAATAATCGAGTGTGGTATTATAGTAAAGCTAAACATGTACCACAATGAAACAGAACTCAGAGTCCAGAAATTGTCAGTATATGGTGAAATGATTTTCAGCAAACCTTCCAGAGTAATTATATAGGAAAAGGGTAGTTTTTTTCATCAAATGGTTCTTGTACAACTTGATATCTGTATGAAATACAATGAACCTCAGCATATACAACACACAAAAAAATATTCAAAATGGATCATCAACCTAAAGCTAAAACTGTAAAGTTTTTAGGAAAAAAAAACAGGAGAAAATATTCACAACTTTGGGCAGACAGCAATTTCTTACATGGGATATCAAAAGCACAAAACAAACCAAAAATGATACAACAGACTTCAAAAAATACAGCTGAAAAAGTAAAATCGAGCCAGACTGGGAAAAATTATTTGCAAACATATACCTGACAAAAATTTATATCCAAAGTATAAAGAACTCTTTAAAATTATGAAGGACTCTTACAACTCAATAATTTTTAAAAAAGTAACCCATTAAATGGACAAGAATTTGAACCATTATGAAGGAACATATATAAATGACTAATAACCACGTGAAAAGAGGCTCTATATCATGCATCACGGGGAAATGGAAAGTAAAACTACAATAAGATACCACTGCATACACATTAAAATAGATAAAATTTAAAATATGGAAAATACAAAATACATTGGGAAGATTGTTAAGCAGTAGGAGATCTTATTAATCTGGTGAGAATGTAAAAAGGTACGCTATTCTGGAGAACATTTTGAGAGTCTTATGCAGTAAACATAAACTTAGTGTACAATCCAGGGATTCCACCACTAGGTGTTAACCCAGAAATTGAAAACATATGTCCGTACAAGGATGAACACAATCATGTTCATAGCAACTTTCTTCATAATAGCCACAAACTGGAAAGAATCCAAATGTCTTTCAACTGGTGAATCGATAAATGAATTTGGGTATATACACACTGGGGAATACTACTCAGCAATAAAAAGGAAAGGACTGCTGATACATACATACATATATATTCATGTATATATATGAATCTCAGTATATATTCATCAGTGTAGATGAATCTCAGAAACATTGTAAGTTAAAGAAGCCAGGCACAAAATAGTATATACCATCTTATCCTATTTTCATAAAATCTAGAAAAGATCAAAGCCAATAGATAGTGACAAAGCAGTTTCATGGTTTCCTGGAGCTTTGTGTGGAGGGGGGATTGTCTCCAGAGGTGTGAGAGAAGTTTTGATGGTGATGAAAATGCTCTATAACTCATTTGTGATGTGGTTAAACAGGGGTACACATCTGAGAAAACTTTAGAACAGTATACTTAACCATAGGGGCATTTTATTGTATGTGTGTTCTACCTCAAGCAATTTGACTTAAAAAAAATAAAAACATAACAAACCAACAAAAAAGACACAGCGTATACTTTACCAATCAAATTGTTAAAGAAGGAAACCAGGAAATCTGCCTTAACGAGGCACACCTCCTAATCCTCTGACACTCCCTGAGCCAGGGAATGTTGCGAAGCACCCAGTAAAGCTGAATCTCCCTGATAGAAGCAAAAGCATGAGAGCTGCAACAGATTTGACAGCATGATATAAGGCCTGGGACATTCCCTTATGGAAAGGCATTCAGCCCTAACCACTTAGTAAACACCCTCTAATAGATTTTTAATAAAATCTGAGGAAGGAATAACCCATGCACTGTGATATAGAGTCCCACCTCTACACACACAGCCCTTTACCCTCAAAATATAGAAAACGAAGTACATAAAAATACATCACCCAAACTTCAAACTGTGGTGTGGAGAGAAAGAAAGCTACTCTCAGATTTGCTTAGAAGGTAGTAAAAATTCACCTATATTTTACCAGAGCAGAGAGAAGTTTTCAACAGAACTGGCTCAGCATAAGCAAGAAATGACATGGGCTTCCCCAGTGGCGCAGTGGTTGAGAGTCCGCCTGCCGATGCAGGGGACGCGGGTTCATGCCCCGGTCCGGGAAGATCCCACATGCCGCGGAGCGGCTGGGCCCGTGAGCCATGGCCGCTGGGCGTGCACATCCGGAGCCTGTGCTCCGCAACGGGAGAGGCCACAGCAGTGAGAGGCCCGCCCCGTACCACAAAAAAAAAAAAAAAAAAAAAAAAAAAAAAAAAAAAAAAGAAATGACAAACAACCATGCAAACTTAGGGTGAAAGGAAATTATATCACATTTCATGTAAGGAGACAGAAAAAATCAACTCTAGAAGAAGATATAAATCAATTATACTGGAGAGAATTCCCACAAGTGTTTCACGCTGTAAGTTTATTTAATAAGAACATGAATTCAATTAAACAAGAGCTCAAACACAAGATGATAAAACAACACAATGAGATGAAAAGAGGGATAGCAGACTACAGGAAATAAATTTAAGACAAAAAAATTAGTACCAAATAAGTTAGAAAAAACAGGAAGCAGAAGAGCACTTCTGAAAAATTATGGGAAAATGCTTGAGAAAAATCCAAAATAGATTAGAAAAAAGTTTGTAGATATAAGATAAAATTTCCTTGAAATGAAAAAAAGAAGTGAATATATGTACTGAAAGAACACTTTGTGTTTTGGGAAAATTTGATTCATATGCTCAACATTGAAATATGTTCAATTTAACTTATGAATTCTCCAGGTAGAGGAAGAATGAGCCCATTCATCCAAAGACATCTCCAAAGGGGGAAAAAACCCCTATGACCCCAAAATATATATATATATATATATATATATATATTTTTTTTTTTTTTTTTGTGGTATGCGGGCCTCCCTCTGCTGTGGCCTCTCCCGTTGCGGAGCACAGGCTCTGGACCGGTTCCCCTGCATCGGCAGGCGGACGCGCAACCACTGCGCCACCAGGGAAGCCCGACCCCAAAATATTATATCCAGCCAAATGCTGCCCAAATATAAATGCAGAAATTTTCAAACATAAAAGAACTCAGGGCATAAAGCACATGGAAACCCTTCTTGATTAAGCAACTTGAGGACAAAACCCTGAGGAATCAAATTAAAGAACTCAGAAATGCAGAAATCATATAAAGATTAGGGATTATCACTGAATCTATAAAAGTTGCATTAAATATTGTGGAAATTATGTTTTAGAATTAAATGTGAAAATTAAAAATCTTGAGAATACAAAAACTCTAATATAAATAATAAATATTTGGAGGTACAAAAGGGAGGTTGGGAGAAAATGTGAAAGTGTGAATGTCCTCATCTTTATGATCTAAAACTGAAATGTTTTTTAAAAAATGTGTTAATATCTTTTATGATCTATTTTCTCAACATTTGAGAGCTCCTTTATACAATATTATCTCTTGTAGTTAAAAACAATAGCAATGCTTATTTGTTCAACAATTATTCAATTTTGATTTAGTTTCTTTTTCTTCTGATAAATTAAAACAAAATTAAATTTTAATATTTTTGTTTAAAGCAGTGCACAAATTATAATCTTTCTAAAGCTACTCTATTCATCTTCATATCAATACCTACATAGAAAAATGTCTGTAATGACATTCCATTAATGTTAGTGTGGCTTATTTCTAACAGAATTTGGGGTGACTGCTTTCGTCCTCTTTTTTTTTCTTTAATTTATTTATTTTTGGCTGCGTTGGGTCTTTGCTGTGCGTGGACTTTCTCTAATTGCGGCGAGCGAGGGCTACTCGTCATTGAGGTGCGCGGGCTTCTCACTGCGGTGGCTTCTCTTGTTGCGGAGCACGGGCTCTAGGCGTGCAGGCTTCAGTAGCTGTGGCATGCAGGCTCGGTAGTTGTGGCTCACGGGCTCTAGAGCACTGGCTCAGTAGTTGCGGTGCACGGGCTTAGTTGCTCCGTGGCATGTGGGATCTTCCCGGACCAGGGTTCAAACCCATGTCCCCTGCACTGGCAGGTGGATTCTCAACCACTGTGCCACCAGAGAAGCCCCATCCTCTTTTTTAAAACCTTTTTCTGCATTACCTAAACTCTTTATAATAAAGCCTGTGTGACTTTTACACCTTATCAACATAAAGTAATTTTTTTCCTGCAAAGAAAAATACAAACACCTCTCTTGATTTTTTTTAAAGAAATAGAACAAATAAGGCAGGAACTTTCCATCACATAAACCTCACTGGAACCACACAGACAGTGGTGATGTATGGTGCAGCAGAGAATACAAATTTATCTGAGCTCATTGTCTACTCTGTTATCTGATCTTTGGGAGGTTTTTGTTTTTCCTTAAGCCTTGCCAGATCTGTAGGAGGCAGAGAAAAACTGCATCCCCCAAAACAGACAAATCCTGAGACAGGATGTACTTGTCTCTATCTTTCCACCAATGCATCCTTTAATCCTAGAATTCCTACAGAGTGTTTAAAACAAAACTGGACACCTAAATAGTCCTTACATTAAAAGCAAAAAGAGGAGATTCTAGGTTATATGTTATATAACATTCCTGTTTAGTATTGTGTCCTAAAACCAAATTAGCGATATTCTTATAAGCAAAACAGAAAAAAAGCACTCAAACCATTTCTCTCTTTCTGATCTTTTCACCAGAACCTTGTTGGTTTGGCCTTTAATGATATTTATGTCAGTGTGATGATGAACTAGACCTGAAAGTCTGATTTAAAGTCCAAACATGTATTTTATAACAGAGGCTCTTTTTTCACTCATATTTTTGAAGAATAACTATATTTAACCACGGTTAAATGGTTTTATGTGGGCAATAACATCTCAAAACTGGCCTTGTTCTTTGAAGCAAACCTCCCTGTCTTTCAAAGTGATGAAAACCCCAACTTCAATATTTCCTGAAGGAAACCAAACGTGCGGACACTGACAGAGCTTGTTGGGACACAGGAGCTGAGCGTTTCAGAGGCTTCACGCAAGTTGAACACAAAAGAAAATAACTGGACCACAGAACACATTTCATTCATCTTGTAAATACACGGTTTTGAATGTTCGTCCAACATTCACTCCAACATTCTCTTGATTAGGAAAAGTTTCTAGTCAATACGTTAAAAATATTCTAAAGGGAAGAAAAAAATTACTTAAGTCTTAGTAAGAAACAATATAATCTCAATATTTTAAAGACAAGACTACATCCTATTGTTTTCAGAATGATGTTTTATGTGCTGTTTTGATTTTTATTGATATTTTATTTACTTATTTGCAATGTAGTTACTGACTGTGAACAAAAAGGCACATATATCAGCAACCACAATACAAACCCCAGCTCCCCCATTTAGTATGTACTCTATGAGGTTGAACAGATTTTTAATCTCTTAGCTTCCATTTCCTTCTCTAAACTGGGATTTCAAATACTGCTCTACCTATTGGAATTCTGTGAAAATAAATTAAATGAAATCATGTATGTGAAAATACTTCATAACCTACAACCTAATTTACACCAGCATTTTGTTATTTGTATTTTAGTAGATACAGACTTATTGTCTAGTGGTCATTGGGTTGTCTGGATAAGAACTCAGTAGAACATATCTATGAATAGCAGGTTTAATTTAAAAAGAAGAGTGTTTTTAGTTCCTAATTTATAATCCCTATAAAATTTTGGAACAAAAAGGACACCATAATTATATTCTCCTTCAGATCTGCATTTTACCACATCCTCATTAAGAGTTTATTTAACCTCTCCTTAACCCCCTCAAAAATCTATGTGTATCTTTTGCCTAATTACATCAGTCCTTTTCGTTTTGAAAAATCCTAATCATTAGAAAATTCTTCCTTATATTAAAATAAAATCTACACTTCAAAATTCCTACCAGTCACCCTAATTCTTCTTTGTGGCACTACTAAGAATGGATAAAATCCTTTTATTCTACATCAACCTTAATATTAATGATAATAATTAATTAATAATAATTCTCAATTTCTTCTTCAAACATGTTTCCCTGCACCATTCACATATCATTACTTTCCCTTTACTCTTCTCTTTCCCTCACTATCTCCCAGAGATGCAGTCAATCAACAAGTCCGGAGAGTGCTACCTTCAAAAGCTAACCTGATTGGAACCATTTCTCATAAACACTACTGGCACCATCCTGGTCCAAGGCACCCTCACCTCTCAACTGGACAATCACAAGTCTCCAGGTAGATATTATTCTTTCCAATCTTGCTCTCCTAGAGTCCTTTCTCAACACAGTAGCTAAATTAACATTCTTAATACCCTATACCCTATAATAGTTTCTCTTCGCACTTAAAACCCAAAGTCCTTACGTTGCCTATAAAGTTCTACACTATATGGTCCCACTTGCTCTTAGACCTCCTCACCTACTCTCTGCCAAATTTCACTCTGCTTCAGCCAAACTCACCTTCTTGCTGTTCTTTGAACATGCTAGCCTCATACCCACCATCCATTATACTGGCTTTTCTCCCTGAAGAGTATACTTGCATATCTTTCCTTGGCTGGCTCCTGATCACTGAGGTCTCTGCTCAAACATCACCTCCTGCTATGGTCTGAATATTTGTGTTCCGCCACCCCCCAAAATTCACATGTTGAAATCTTAATGTCCAGGGTGACATAATTAGGAGGTGGGGCCTTTGGGAGGCTCTGTCCTCATAACTGGGATTAGTGCCCTTATAGAAGCAGCTTGAGAAAGCTCCCTTGACCCTCTGCCACATGAGGTCACTGTGAGAAGATGGCTGTCTGTGAGGAAGTGGGTCCTCACCAGATGCTGAATCTTCCAGAATCTTGATCTTGGACTTCACAGCCTCCGGAACAGTGACAGATAAATTTTCTGTAGTTTATAAGCTACCCTGTCTATGACAGTAATAAGAGTCCAAACGGACTAAGACACCTCCCGAAAGAAGCTCTCACCACCCTACTGAGAACAACTATACACTTCCTTCACTGTCTTGATTATTTTCATAACATCTTTTAATATCTGAAATTTTATATTATGTTGTTTATTTGCTTATTACCTCTTCCCCACTCTAGCACACAATCTCAAGGGAGCAGGAATAATATTTCTCTTGTTTATAATTTTATCCTAAGTCATTTCTATTATATGCAATTGTGCAGAAAGAGTTAACACAGAACGCCTGAGACTGCCATCCTTAGGAACACCTGCTTGGAAGGCTGACCTTTGGCTGGCATCAGGGAACTTAAATAGCAAACAATTTCCTATAGGACATAAAACTTTCTCCAAATGATAAGAGTAATTTACTGTACCTAGACTGTCTGTACAAATGATGCTGTTTATGTTGAACACTTGCTTTCCTTCTGGGAGCCTGGAACTTTGGTATTTGCTAAGCAGAGGGCACCTATGTGACCAGCCCCTAATAGAAACTCTCAGCACTGAGTCTCTAATGAGCTTCTCCAGTTGACAACACTTCATATATGTTGTCATAATTTGACGTGGGTGGAATTAAGCACACTCTGTGTGACTCCACTAGGAGAGGTCTCTTGGAAGCTTGCACTTGGTTTCCTGTGGACTTTACCTCATGTGCCTTTTCCTTATTCATTTTTCTGTATATTCATTCACTGTAATAAATATTAGCCATGAGTACAACTATAAGCTGAATCCTTTAGGTCTTCCTAGAAAACTACTGAACCTAAGAGTAGTCTCAAGGACCCTGGACATAACAAGCAAGAAGGTTCCTTGGACTCCCCAATTGAAAATAATCAAATAGAACAGCACATTAAGGAATCCCATAACATGGTGATGAATCTAGTATGAAAATAAAGCCCATCCTTACCCCTACCATGAAATCCGTTTACTACTTACGTGACTGGCCTGTAGATCTCCTTAACACCAATGAACTGAAGTTGTTCCATAATGTCTGGGATACTTGCACATCGAGTAAGATTAATTCGTGGGTAATAAAGAAGGTATGAGAGACACATTTCATTCCTGGTGCTTAATCCTCCCTGAAAATGGAGATACTTTATTTAGAAAAGTATATGTTCCACCAACTCTGATACTTATAGCACACAAGCTGCAAATGTTATGCAGTTTCTTCCCATATTGAAATGCCATAAATCTTAAAGCTGAAAAATAATCACTTAAAGGCCAATTTGGTTTTTCAAAAGATAGTGGCACATTTGAAAATTAATAAAGTTATTTCCATCTCTTTAAAAGCTGCCTTTCTTATATAACTTAATAATCTCCTCAAAGTTCAGTGTATGTGATGTAAACTTCTCACCACAGTGAACATTGCAGAGGATGTTCAGTAACAAGATACCAATCGGTCAGTTTGATGGAATCTTTGCCTGATTGCACTGAATTTTCCATAATCTTGCTGTCATGTATATAAACATGAGCAGCTGTATACCACAGGGGAGGCACAGTTCACAGTTTGAATCTAAGTAGTAAATTATGTACTAATTAAAAAAGAAGAACAGCATCTGGAGTTGCTACAACAATGTCCAATTTTCAACCAAAAGTTTTTAAACATGAAAAGAAACAGGAAACTATGATCTGTATTCAGGACAAAAAGTTAGTAGAAATAAATTGTGAGAGGACATGGATGCTGGACTTAGCAAAGACTTAAAATCAGACATAAATATATTTAAAGAGCTAAAGAAAGATGTTCAAACAGTTAAAGGTAAATATGTTAAAAATGAGTGAACAAATAAGGAATGACATCAGACAAAGGAAAACATTAGAAAAAAGAACCGAATAGAAATTCTAGAGTTGAAAGGTACTATAACTAAATTAAAAATTCACAGGATGAGCTCGAGAGCAACTTGACATGGCAGAGGAAGGAAGCCGTGAACTTGAAGATCAATCAATAGCAATTTCCCAACCCAAAGAACAGAGAAAAAAAGACTAAAGAAAGTGAAAACACCTCAGAGATCTGTAGGATAATATTAAATGTTCCATGTATGTAATTTGAATTCCAGAATGAGAGGGAAGAGAAAAAAAAGAACAGAAAAAATACTTGAAAAAAATGGTGGATATCCTCCCAAATTTAGTGAAAAACATTAACTTACAGACCCAAGTAGCTCAATAAATGCCAAAGATAATTATGAAGACAGCCATACTTAGACACATCATAGTCATACTGCTAAAAGCCAAAGACAAAGAGAAAACCTTGAAAGCGGCAAAGAAAAATGATACATTGCATATAGGGGAACAGTAATACAGTGAACAACTGACATTTCATCACAAATGATGGAAGTAACAAAACGATATTGGAATCATATTTTCAAGTGCTCCAGGAAAAAAGAAATTAACCAAGAATTCTGTATCCAGCAAATCATCTATCTTTCAAAAGTGAAGGTGGAAAACATAGTTGTGTTGTTCATAGTTATACATTAACGTAGTGGTTAATATGCAATGATTTTACAAATTGCAAAACAGAATGCTTTGCACTTGATGCAGGATTGGGCAAAAGGAGAAGCTGATCTGCAAATGAGGTGCAGCTGACACATCAGTAAATATATTTAATCTGTTCTTGAGCTGGGATGGCTATTCAGAGTTATACCAAATTGTAGGAAGGAAATTGGGCTTTTGTATTCTCACATCAACCAGTCATTGGCTGCTGGCTGCCCCACGGAAGAGAGTATAACTTTAAGTGGGTCATTCCTTGACACCGATGGCAATGTCCAGTGAGGGACACAATTTTGCTTTTTTTCTATTGTATGTTTGTCTTATGTTATGGATTTATAGAATTTATTTTATATGCTGGATACTAATGCTTTATGTATTGAAAAATTTTTTTTCAGTTTAGAACTTATCTTTTCACTTAATAGTGTTTTTTGGGTAACCAAAAGTGTTAAGGTAATCAAATTCATCAGTCTTCTCTAATTTATAGTTTGTGCTTTTTATGTTCTGTTAAATAAGTTCTTACCCCAAAGTACTAAAGTTATATTTATATATATTTCTCCTAATGGTTTTAATATTTTGTTTTTCATATTTTAATGCTTAATCTACCTGGAAATGATTTCTTTGTGTAGTGTGGGAGATAAAGATGTAATTTTATTTTTGCCATCTGGATACCCAACTGTGCCAATAATTCTTTAACGAAAAAGTCCATCCTTTGCCACTTATCTGAATGCCATTTCTATCTTAAACCAAATTTCCATATAGGGGGTTTGTAGGTCTGTTTCCAGGATCCCTATTCTGGTCCACTCTTGAAACTCTGGACCCAAACCACACTATTAATCACCATAGCTTTAAAATAAGTCATCAAATCTAGTAGCTTGTTTCTCATCTTGTTCTTTTTAGTAGTGTCTTGCCAATTCTTAACCTTTGCTCTTTTATGTAGATTTTACAGTCAACTTGCTCTGTGTAATAGCTAAAACTGTAACATTTTTAGAAAAATTTTTTTTTAAAAATACGAGAGGGCTTCCCCGGTGGCGCAGTGGTTGAGAGTCCGCCTGCCGATGCAGGGGACACGGGTTCGTGCCCCGGTCCGGGAAGATCCCACATGCCGCGGAGCGGCTAGGCCCGTGAGCCATGGCCGCTGAGCCTGTGCGTCCGGAGCCTGTGCTCCGCATCGGGAGACGCCACAACAGTGAGAGGCCCGCGTAACGCAAAAAAAAAAAAAAAAAAAAAAAAAATTTAAAAATAGGAGAAAACCTTTGGCTAGGTGAAGATTTCTTAGTTAGACACCAAAACCCCAAATCATAAAATCTCTCTGATCTTTCTTTACTGGAATTATATCAAATTTATAAACCAATTTAAAAAGAAAAAAAAGTAAAAAGAAAGATTATCTTTGTTTCACTGAGCTTTCCTATCCATGAACACAGTACCTCTTAATTTCTTTAGGTGATCTCTAATGTCTTGCATAATGACTAATAATTTTCTCCATAGAGATCAAACACATCTAATGTTATTTTATTTCTAGAGGATTTATAGCCTTAAATTGAATTTTCTTGAGATAATTTATTTTTCACTAAAATACAATTAACTTTAGATTTATCAGTTTGTGGGAGGTTTTGATGTGGAAAATTACAATATCTGTAAATAATGTGCTTCACTTCTTTGCTTCGTCCTTTCTGATCTTTATATCTCATTTTTTTCTTTTCTACTATGATATTGAATAAAACCAGTGATAATAAACATCCTTGTCTTCTTCCTGACTTTAAAGAATTACTTCTAGTATTTCATGTAGTTTGATATTTCTATAGATTTTTCACAGCTAATGTTTATCTGGTTAAGGCAATTCTCTCCTATTACTAGTTTGTTAAATGTCCTTTATTCCCCCCATGACTGACAAATTTTATGAATGCTTTTTCTGCCCCTATTGAAGTGATCATAAGTCTTTTTCCTTCGATCTCTTAATGTATAATGGCATTAGTGTATTTTCTAATTTGAACCAATTTTACATTCCTTAGTTAAGCCCAAATCAGTCCTAACGTTACAATTTTATATAATGCTGGATTTGGTTTGTCAATACTTTGTCAAAGTTACTTCCCTCTGGTGCATGTTGTGGACCTTTCTCGTATTGCCCATATCAAGTTTCAATATTAAGCTTATGCTAACTTCATAAAATGAGTTGGTAGAAGGTGTTCCCCCTTTTTTTGTGCTCCCTGGAAGAGACCAAAGAAGGCATGAGTGATTTATTTCTTGAATGTTTGGCAGAACTCCCCAGTAAATCTGTTGGGACCAGATTTCTCTTTGGGTCAGAAGCGCTAAGGTCATGGAATTTATTATTCCTTTTGAAGTCTCGATTCATCTAAGTCCAGACTCACGCGCATGGTCATTAGTGACCACAGGTCTTTATTAATAATATTTGGTGAGGAAAAACTGAAAGACTAAGGATAGCTTTTCATGAAAGGGTCACTAAATTATACTGCAAATATTATCAAAGTATCATTAGTTAATCTGATAAAATGCTAAAACAGCTCTGATTTTACCTTTATGATGGTTCATGTTCAAGACATTCAGGAATTTTGCTTCCAAATGTGAATGCGTTTCACTTTTTTCTCTTTTAAAATCAAAGTTTATTCCTCCTCCTCCACAAATAAATTTTAATAATAATAAAATTCTTCTTACCCAAGTCATCCGGGCTCTATCTTTTGTGTTGTAGCGACACTCAGTAATTAGATTATCTCCCTAAAACATAAAAGTAGAAGCTTTCAGATTGGAGTTTCATGTTGTTTTATTTATCTAATACATTTGTAGACCAACAGTTTAATTTGCTATATGAATGCATGCATTAAGTAATTTGATACATAAGAAGACCTTTGATCTATTAAATTCTAGGTTTGCTAGTATAATAAGCAAGCAAACAAACAAATAAGGCTCTCTTTGTTCAGGCCAGACTCCACCATGTTCTAGCTGCATGACCTTAGGTAAGGAAATGACTCAACTGGGCACAATTTGTTCATCTAAAAAATAATGATAAAAATAGCACTTATCTTGCACAGCTGTTGGGAGGAGATTACATGACAGAGCACACATTTAGTTCTTAGTACAGATTAAACACTTCATAAATGTTAGCCACAGATACTAGTTATTGTGATTATCTCCTCATTTACATTATTTTCTTTAAAGGTCTTTAGGTATTCATTTTCTTAAAACAGATTTATGAGGCAAATTACTAGTAATTTATTTTTCCCGTACTTTCCAACCTTTTGAACAGTTCTGCACATAATGAAAATAATTTTTTATGGCTCCCCAGTCAGGTAAGTGGACAGCCTATTCATCAGAGGGAGTGAGCTCTGGGTAATGGCCCCCACATTTGTCCTCCCTGCCTAGATATTCAGAGAGCCCAGAGATCAGTATCTCAACATATTTATACCCTACTTATGGCACACCAGTTATGTGTCACAAGGAGTTCTGAGGTAACCCAATAAAACTGGTTGGAGAGTGCCAAGACAAGACAACACCATAAAATGGAGGGTAGTCCTTAAGAATCTTGAGATCACTGTTTCTCAAATTTCATCTTCCTACTCTCAGGGTGTATCAGGGAATTTCTGCATGTAGAAAAGATATTGCTATTACTCTCACTTCATAACTAGTATAAGTGTCTGACTTTTAAGAAGAGAATAAGGGTAGGAATTTATATAACTATTGAGCTTAATGGCCATTAAATACAAAATTTGACAAAATGAAGCATCATAAAATTTTTTAAATGCTTCATTATTAAAAAACATAAAATTCTCTTCTGTGTCCTTCCACTAGAACCCCAAGTACTGCTGCAAGCTGGATTACACACAATAGAATAATTAGCTATGTCCAAATATCTTTGTCAAATGAAAGAATTACCTTATATTCATTTTTACTGAAATGAAACTTCCAAAAACTATCTTATGGTGAAAGCAAACTTCTGATCTTACCATTACCTGAACTGCAAGCCAAAGGATTGTTAACTGGGGAGTCAAGTAAAAAAAAAAAAAAAAAAAAAAAAAATGCTTACAGCACAAAACCCAAGTCTTTATTTTCTTTTTAAATCAACAACTTGAGTTGCCCCTGGGAATAGTAAGAAAAATGAGTTTCAATTTGGGAAAACAGATCAAACACATTCCATGTGGCTTGTGCAACAGCCATGCTGGGTGGCTTTGAGGATATGGATGAGCGATTTATTTCACCAATAGAAACCTGGCTAATTCTCAGCAGACCTATGTCTCAGGACTTTGATGACATTCAGTGAAAAAAGAACAAAACAATCATACTGGTAAGATTGTTCGTTCTTCCTTTAGGTACTGAAACTCCTGGAAATTGAAGTCAAAATCATCATCATAAGCGAGTAATCTCATTTCCTCCCCTTTGCGAAAATGACGCAGCCTGATGCCTCTGCCTGCCAGGTGAGCGTGGAGCAGAACAGCAAACACGTGGATACCACTTGGCTTTTCAACTTCCAAAGCCTACAGGGGACACAGGGGAGGCCTGATTAGCCCAAATAAGCTCAGACAGTTCACCTTAAAACAGACGTGTAGAGACAACTGAGAAGAAAAGCTTACACAATTTAAGTGAATGCACGAGCTGCCAGACATTTTGAATTTGGATTTTTCCTGACTTATACCTAGCAGTGGTATCTTTGTGAAGCAATACTGGCTGCGAGAAAAGAAAAGGAACTAATGCTTGCTGAGGACCAACTGGACCACTTCTAAATATTATATTTCTTTTTTCTTCTTTTAGTAGGTAAGAAAGCAGTCAAAGCTCCTGGCAAAAAGATTCCAGTATGTTGGTAACTTGCACATTGAAACTCTTAAAAGGAGAATCTATTCCCACTTTTCCAGATAAGAAAACTGAACGGGGAGAGTGAAATTAAATGAAATGCTCATGGTCTACAGCTAGTGGTTGATGTCATGGCAATTTAATTCATGGTCTAAATGGCTTAAATAACTCAGAAGAGAACAATCTTTCCACTCCACCAGTCTGCCATACTGTCTACAACCACAATATCCTATAATTCATAAAGAATATTATCCATGTCGAAATACTTTAATTCAAGAAAAAAGAACTATAAATGGAAGCAGCCATTATTAAATACTTATATATGGTTTTCTCTTATCCAATATGTGTTTTTATATTAGTTATTCTTGCTCTTTGGTTAAAGAAGGGAAGGTAACTATAAATCAGAGAAAATGAGAAAACAAAGGAAAATGAATCATGGAAAAAACAAATATGGATAAAAGATAAAGTTGAGAAAGGAAAAGGGGACTACACAAACAAAGGTAGAAATTGTAAAAGAGAAAGTGAAGTATCCACTATGAAACAATCAAAGGAGGGGAAAGGAAGGAAGACACCCTGAAAATTATTCCTGTCTTTAGAATTCTACACCTGTAGTCTTCAAGATTTAAAAAAGCAATAAAGGTCTTGCTAAAACTGTAAATAATTGTTTTACAGCATGACAACAAGAAAAAGATTAATAATAAACTAACTTGGAATTTTCCAAACATAGTTTCTAAGAGCATAGATTAATCTGGAAACAGCAGCTCATAGACTCAGACATAGCATACCTCTTCCAGGCATTCCAGGGTGCAGTGACCCTCAGACCGGAAATCAGGCAGGCCTGGAGGGATTGTGTGGAAGAGGCTTACCCAGAGGCCAGCCTCAATCACACCAGCATCGTATTTCCTTATATCTGTCGTGTGAAATAACCTCAATCCAGAATTATCTATTAAGCCTGGAACGAGCATTTAAACAAGAATAATTAAAAGTGAGTTTAAGTTCTTAAAAAAGAAAAAGTTTTCCAGATTCAGTTGAAATGGGTTCATTGGCTTTCCTTAAAAATCTCACAAGGGAAAGGAGTACAAGCAAAGATTAATGGACGGCAACATTCAGCTTCACAAAGAGGAATTAAAAGACGAGTCGCCATATGGTCTGCAACCATTCTTGATTTACACAGCATACCACAGGAGACACGTTTGTGTTGACTAGCTGATATATTCCACAATTACCTAACATGAAGACAGAACGAAAATTCTAAAGTCGTTCATTAGAATATAGAATAACTCAACAGGACTTTTATTTTATATTGTTTTGAGGTGAAGTTCAGTAACATTTACATAGAGGTGAAAACCCCTTGGTCTAGAAACCACCTGGTGATGGAGAAAACTATTAATGGTTAACTTTCTTTATAGTTTATTACCAGTCTTTTAATAATTCATCAGTCGTTCGATCAACAAACAGTTATTAAGAATCTATCATGTGAACAGCACAACAGCAGGCACAGTGGGGAGGAAAGATGAATAAGACACATCTCTTGCTGCGACATAGTTATCGTAAGGACGGACAGTATGAGCCCCAAACACTTCATAAATCCGTTCCGCTATAAAATCAATTTCTTCTTCTCTGCAGTGGTGACTTACCTACCTGTGACTACCGAACTGACCTTTGGATCAATTAACATATGTATAATTTTGTATTAATTGTTGTGATTATTTCATTGTTTCTCTTTTCCACTACACTATAATGTCCATGAGGGTGGGGACATTATGCTGTTAAACACAGATCCAGCACATCATTGGTGCTCGGTATTTGCTGAAAAGTTGCACGAATCAGTGTAAAATAATAACTTTAAGTTTCTTCTGTTGATAATTTCATATTAAATCCTTCAATATTTTGGCTTTGGAATATTACATAGTAAATCAGGTGTAAATATTTACCTCTCTTCATTTCAACATCATATTACACATATTACACATCATTATACTCAAAAATATTTATGGTTTGCCTATCACACAACAAAATGCTTAATATTTTCTAGTGTGATGAATGATAGTTTTTTATATATGCTTTTAGAAAGAAAATATTTTGTAAGCACCATGTATTTGGGACTAATTTAAGTCATAAAGGGAAAAGTCTATTATTCTACCTGGTAAGTAATATGCAAATTGCTTTTTAAAATTAGTGATTACATGCGCCCATTTGCCTGGTTCATCGCTGGTTAATGACTGTTGTCCCAGTGTAACGATTAATAGTGCCCTTTTTCATTCTAAAAAAAGTATCCTAATTGGATGACAAATGTATAGGTTAATTCTTTCTACCACTGGATGCTATTTTATTTTAAGTCTGTGTAACTCTGTTAAAATAAAAAGTTACAAAACTTTTAAAATCATAGGTAGAATGTATAAAGAATACACTCACCTTCCTTATATGTTGGATTGTCGTAATGGACCTCCAGGAGCACATAATGAGGGTCTGACGGAGTGCCGAGGGATAATCCAACATGAGGTGGATAGGAAAAACCCTAAACAAGCAAAATTCCATGACATACTGTCCTGTGAACGTCCCTCAGAGCTCTGCTCCACCCAAAAGCCAGCCATTCTCAACGATATTTCAACGTTCTTCAACTCCATTAATCTATAGTTGATCAAATAAAATGGCTTAAGGAAAGAATTACTTCCTATGGAAAGAAAAATAAACCACCCTCATATCAAAAATAGTATATAAGGGGCTTCCCTGGTGGCGCAGTGGTTGAGAGTCCGCCTGCCAATGCAGGGGACACGGGTTCGTGCCCCGGTCCGGGAAGATCCCACGTGCCGCGGAGGGGCTGGGCCCGTGAGCCATGGCCCCTGAGCCTGCGCGTCCGGAGCCTGTCCTCCGCAACGCGAGAGGCCACAGCAGTGAGAGGCCCGCGTACCGCAAAAAAAAAAAAAAAAAAAAATAGTATATAGGGCCTCCCTGGGGGCGCAATGGTTAAGAATCCGCCTGTAATGCAGTGGACATGGGTTCGAGCCCTGGTCCGGGAAGATCCCACATGCCGCGGAGCAACTAAGCCCGTGCGCCACAACTACTGAAGCCCGTGCACCTAGAGCCCGTGCTCCGCGACAAGAGAAGCCATCACAATGAGAAAGCCCATGCACCACAATGAAGAGCAGCCCCCTGCTCACAGCAACCAGAGAAAGCCCACGCACAGCAATGAAGACCCAACGCAGCCATAAATAAATAAATAAATACATTTTTAAAAAATAGGATATAGAGTTTTACATGAAAGTGTTAGACTCGCAGGGGGAAAAATGATCAATTAACTTCGTTACATCTCAGTAATCACTGGCCCACCTCTCCACCAATGGCCCACGCAAAAATGACAGTCTCGCAGGTGAGGAAGGCGTCGGGCATGTTAGGGTGGTAGCACTCGTGGCCCTGGTCCAGGACGCTGTCACTGAAGTTGCTGCTGCACTGATAGAGCAGGATGTGATGGACCAGACTCTCGTGGCCTCTCTGTATCACGGGCTTAACCTAAGCAAGCACAGGTGAGAGGGAGGATGCAATGAATAAAAACACCCTACAACACCCTACGATAAGCATGAAACTAGCATAAATGATTATGAGTGTTTCAAAGGAATAGTTTTCTCAACGATGTAACGGTTATGTGGCTGAAGCATAATTTGCTCTGGAGATGATGACAGCGATGATGATGGTGGTGCTGATAGTGATGGCAGTGGCAAAGACAATGGCAACAGCAAAGATGAGATAACCATTTACTCCTCCAAGAATCCTAGGACTTTACTAATCTGTTGTTTGCTTTTATAACTCACTGTTGTTTCCCTTAACATTCTGCATAGCAGCTGTTTCAACACTTGCTTGCTCTCTTCCAGGTTTTACTTTGCCATGGCACTCTCTGTCTCTCTCTGTCTCTTTTTCACATAGAAAAAAAAAATCACATAGGCATAAACACCTTCAGTCTCCCTCTCTACCACCTCGAAATGTTATCTTTACCCATCCCTACTGGCAGTAATAGATCATGTATCACCTATCTATCTATCTTTCTATCATCTATCATCTATCTATATGGTACAGAGCATAGTGCTAGGCACAAAGGAGGGCTCAATAAAGGATATTTTTATTTTAGTGATTAAGATCAAATTCTAGCAAGGATTTTACCATTAGAACTTAGGAGAGAAAAAGTCACTGTAGCAATGCGCTCCTGTGACACTGCTCAAATTAGAAGAAGGAAACTGGTGAAGATAGAATGAGCGGTAAAGTTGGTCCTGAAAGCGTGATTTAGGTGACTATACTCCTTCCATTGTCCCTTCTGTAAGTTCCCTTCAGAACATTGTCCAGGAATCCAGAGTGAACTAAGCACATCCTAAAAAACCCAAAGAGCCTTATATCCAGAGGAAGTGGACGAGCCCTGTACTTAGCTTAGCTGGGCTATAGGTGTTGCCATTAGTTACAGGGTTCTTTGAACCTTCTGTTCACCTGCCAAAGAAGGCCTGGTGTGTTCCTAAATTTCCAAGAGTTTAGCTGTCTTAGAGCTCATCCACATTTGTGCTTTTAGCCCTAACTACTCAAATGCAAACAATTCATTTAAAAATCCTTGCTTTAGACAGTCATAAAGATGAAGTGTTTTCAGCTATTTTCTCCTAAGTCTAACCATTTTGATTTTCTACATAGTTTTCTTTATATATATATGTATATATATGTTTTTATATATATGTTTATATATATATATATGAAAATCTAAGCAGCCAAAGAGAGAAGCAGTAGGCAGTGAGTAGAGATCTGAATGGGCAGCCAGGGGTTCAAGTTTTTAAATCCAGCTTTTCTTTTGTGTTGCATAGAGTCCTGCCACACCTAACCCACACGTACATTTTTAACATCACCTTCACAGAAAACGACGTTGCACATGGCTGTGTTTGCACTTGCCTCATCTCTAGAGGATCGTGTGCCCTGAAGACAGAAACTATTTTCTATTTTGCTTGAAAATGACAGTTACTGTTCAAGCATGGTTGCGTAATATATAACAAGTACACAGAAGGACAGCCCAGGATTTCTACGAGATTGTAGTTTCCACATTTAGTTTGAGCTTTTTTGCGAGTACTTATTTGGGCGCCTCAGTACTCCAAGGGGGACAGGAAACTGCTAATATGTCCATAGTAAAATATTCAGGCACATGTGAGATTTTTGCTATGTGCCTTCTAAGTTCAGGCAGAACCTGTAGGTTGTACCGAGCTCTACGAGGTAGGTCCTGGATAGGAGCCCTTAGGGCAAATGAGGGTTGGCTGTTGCCAAGGCAGCTACATAAACTAGAGGCCTTCATGATGGCACAGCAAGAGGGCGCTAAGAGAGGGTGGGGGCAGAGTGTGTGAGGCTGGGTGGTGCCTGTCTTAGAGGAGCTTCAAATAAACTTCTTAAAAAGAAACTCTTTAAGAACAAGTGCCTTTTGTATGTAAAGGAAGTGCTGAAGCCAACACCAAGTTGCCAAGCTAACAATGCATTCTAGGAACAATAATAGTAACATCTGTCTTTTATTTAGCGCCTACTAACTACCAGCCACTATTGAGTCATTTCACATATTTCATTTACTATTTATAACAAATCTATAAGGTAAATGTTATTGTCTCCATTTTACAGATGAGACAACTAAGACTCAGAGGTTTAGGCAGCAGGTTCAAAGTACCATGGCTAGGAAGTGGTGGATGGGGATTTGAAACTAGGCTGGTCTGACCCCAAGGTCAGTACTCTTCTGCTGCAACACGTTGTTGAAGGAAGATACGTTGGAGATGCACCAATGACCTTGGAGGTTGCTCCCAGTGAGCGGGCGGATGAAGGGTTTCACATAAGGCCAGCTGCCGACAGCTGTCAGGCAGATGTCAATGCCAGGAGGTGCTTTCAGAGCCACTATGAAAATCCCCATGCAATACTGCCATCAGGGGAGCAGTGCCAGACTGGGAGGGAGCGTCATGCCTGGGGAGTCTCCTGCCCTCCTTGCCACCCAGTCTAAGTACCCTTAGCCTCTAGGGAGAGGAGACAGACTGTGACCTTTAACTGTGCTCTTTCCTAAGGAGAGCAAATAACAAGGTCTCTCCTTGAAACCCAGTGAAGGCTTTAAGGAGAATTAAATTGCAATCCAAGCTCCAGGTTACAAATGGATAGTACAGCCTAGAAAATGAGGATTTCCTAAGAAAAATACACTCAGAAAACAAGAAGGAAACTTACTGCAGGCAAACCTAGGTACTGATCATAAGAAAATATAAGAAGCCTTGGAAGAAGTGAAGCCCTTGGAAAAAAAGAATTTTTTTTCTACTGTGAGACGAAAGAGACAAAGAAAGAGAAGTTCCTGAGAATGATACGTAAGGATAACTACTGAATGAAGAGGCCACAGACGTGGGAGGAAAATTCCGAGTTACCAAACTCCTGAAAAGAGGAGAATTTCTTGATAGAGAATTTTAAGTTGACCATGGCGGATAATTAAGGGAGACACCAAGAATATCCCCATGGATGGAAATAACCCGACACTGCAGGGTCCAAGTTCCAGGGAATGTGAGCTCCTTGATGAGAGCAGGACAGGGCCATTGGCTTATGGTGCCCAGCACAGGAGAGAATTTCCCACAAAGCTTCCTGTCATGCTTAAGAGCCTAGTGACACCAGTGCATGGCTACCAATCACCAAATGACGGCTGCACGTTATCTTCTGCTGCCACAACCAGTTCCACAAACATCTGAAGCAGTCATAGCACTTGAGTTTTATCCCCTGTTGTGATATCCTTCTTTTCTCCCGAGTAAGGCTGAGGCGGAGACCAGTGAGTACATCTGAGGAAGGAGAGTGAGGTGCACAAGGGGTCCATGACTCACACTGCTTGTTGGCTGAACGCAAGCACTCAACACTGCTCTTCCTTGTGCTCTTGGTAACAGTCTGCAGGAAAGAATTTTCCTTTTGCATCACTGCCTTGTTTGAAACAATGGTGGAGTTCTACACTTTTGTATTTAAATATTTCAGAGACAAATAAGGCTGTAAGGCTTATATTTGTCTATCAGTGCTATAAGGGGCAGCACTTAAAAAGGATTTCCGGGCTTCCCTGGTGGCGCAGTGGTTAAGAATCTGCCTGCCAATGCAGGGGGCACAGGTTCGAGCCCTGGTCCAGGGAGATCCCACATGCCCCAGAGCAACTAAGCCCGTGTGCCACAACTACTGAAGCCTGTGTGCCACAACTACTGAAACCCACGTGCCTAGAGCCTGTGCTCTGCAACAAGAGAAGCCACCGCAACGAGAAGCCCGCGCACTGCAACGAAGAGTAGCCCCCGCTCGCCACAACTAGAGAAAGCCTGTGAGCAGCAACGAAGACCCAATGCAGCCAAAAATAAATAAATAAAATAAATATATTTATTTTTTTTAAAAAGGTAGCCTGAATGTAACCATGTTTTCTCAACTTTCAATATCAATTACCTTACTACTAACATTTGCAGAAAGAAACTTATTTTTTGCTTAATTCCCCTACACTGGGTTGAGCAATGTTCCTCCAAAATTCATGTCCACCTGGAACCTCAGAATGTAACCTTATCTGGAAATAGGGTCTTTGCAGATGTAGTTAGTTAAGATGAGTTTCCACTGGCTTAGGATGGGTCCTAAATCCAATGACTAGTGTCTTAATAGAAGACAGAGGAGAAGGAGATTCAGACTCAGACAGACAGACACACACACATACACACACACACACACACACACACACACACACACACACACACACACACACACACACACGGAGATGGCCATGTGAAGACAGAGGCAGAGACTGAAGTCAAGTTGCCACAAGCCGAGTAACCCCAGAAAGCAGCAGAAGCTGGAAGGGCCAAGGAAGGTTTCTCCTTTAGAGCCTTCTGAGAAAGCATGGCCCGGTCAACACCTTGATTTTGGACTTTTGGCTGCCAGAGCTCTGACAGAATAAATTTCTGCTGTTTCAAGTTACCCAGCTTGTGGTCATTTATTATGGAAGCTCTAGAAATCTAATACAGCCCCCCCATCTCAATTTTTTAAAATAAAAAACTAACAATTCTCAGATTTTTACACCTGTACCTAGGCCATGGCTGTCTCTGCATTTGCTTGTGATGTGAACTTATCACAAATATACATTGTTTCCTCTTATTTGAGCAGATCTGTAGATTAGTTAATAATATTGTATCAAGGGTAATTTCCTGGTTTTGATAATCAAACTAAGTAAATGTAAGATGTCAGCATTTAGGGAACTCTACTATTTTTACAACTCTTTTTGTAAGTCTGATATTATTTTAAAATAAAAAGTGTAAAAAGTAAAAAAATATAAGATTCATTATCTATAGCTAAATATGTATGTTATCTTGCTTTTGTTTTTATTTTTGGCGGGTAAAAAAGAGGGGGATAAAATGCCCTTCTTGACTGGTCTAAGTATACTGAGCTCAGTGAGAAAAACAGGAGGTGTTTAGAGCTCTTATGAGCAATTTTCCTATACTTATTCTTCCAAGTCTACCCATTTAAGATGTGACTTGTTGGAACATGAGTGGAGCATAGCTCTCCAAAACCAACTTGCAGTCTAATAAATTAAAAATTAAAACAAAAGGAAAGAGGTGATGGGTGGAATCTGTAATGAGCTGGAAATTTTGTAAATCCGCATCACCACTTTTCTTCCTGCCCGTCTTGTTCCTGGCATCCCTCTTTACATACGCACCCGAAGCACAGGTTGCTGTTCATGTAAGAGCAGGTAAACCAACTCTGACAAAGGTTATCCAAAGGGCACCTGGCTCGTAAAGTGATGCAGCCTATGAGAACATTTCAGCCAGAACTAGTAGTATAGACAGATGATTATAAGGTCATGTGACTATGTGCTTCCCTCTCTCCCTTTCTCCCTCTTTATCTTCATCCCTGATGGGGAGAACTCTTTGAGAATGACAATATATCTGACTTTTAAGAGGCAACCAAATTGAGCAAAAGAAAGATATCACTGTCCCACAGGTAATCCACTCTGAAAAAGTTCAGGGTTCAAAGCAAAACCCGACTTATTGATATGGCATCAAGAGGTCACAGCTTGAATGGACTTGGCAGCTAAAGCCCAGGAAATCATGTTCAAATCAGATGGAGATGACTAAAAGAAATGAAGAAAAGGGAAAAACTGAGGGAAAGGAGATCTCTGGGAAATAATTCACTCCGTACTACAATCCTGAATTCTCCTAGGAACTACCATCTTCATGCATGACCATGCCCGTGCAGCCACAATTGACCAGTTCAGGGATGGGTGCCCAATGCATCAATCCTTTTGGGGGATTTTCAAACTATGAAAAAGAATCCACTGCCTTCTAGAAGGTGGAGATTGTGGAAGAAGCCAGCATGTAGTGAGATAAAATAAAGTCAGCACACAGAAAAGTGCCAAAGACAAGACAGTCTTTGAATACCTAACTTAAGCTGTTCCTGAAACCAGCTGCATCTCTGCCATTCTGTGGCTTATTTATTCAACCTTTCCTCTTATTTCATGAGTCAGTACATTCCTTTCTATTTCCTAAGCTAGTTCAAGTTGGGTTTCTGTTACTTGCAACCAAGAGTCCTGATTAATAACCACACAACTATATATCATCAACTTATCAATATGTGTGTGCATTTATGTATGTGCTATCTGAAAATATCTTTTTTTCTCTTAGGAAACTTGCCATATAAAACTGCTTTGCTTTTGTTTTACTCTTTTATTTTAATTATTATTCTTAATTGGATCTGGGTACGTTAATAACAAAGTTACTTCAATAAAATGCCCTTGGGCTTCCCTAGTGGCAAAGTGGTTGAGAGTCTGCCTGCCGATGCAGGGGACACGGGTTCGAGCCCTGGTCTGGGAGGATCCAACATGCCGCGGAGCAACCGGGCCCGTGAACCACAACTACTGATCCTGCGCGTCTGGAGCCTGTGCTCCGCAACAAGAGAGGCCGCGACAGTGAGAGGCCAGCGCACCGCGATGAAGAGTGGCCCCCGCTCGCCGCAACTAGAGCAAGCCCTCACACAGAAACGAAGACCCAACACAGCCAAAAAATAAATAAATAAATAAATAGATTTAAATACTTAGGCTTACAATTGTACATGTTAAAAAAATATATATATATCCTTCAAGCTACTTTCCAGTCACAGCATTCATCCTAGTCTACACCTCCTACACATCCTACCTGAATTATACCAATAGCCACATACTTATCTTCTTAAATGTTTAGGAGCTTACTTTCTGGACCACACTCCATATCCCAGCCAAACCATCTTCACAGATTACCACTTTTCACATTGTAAATCTGAATAATATTCAATGGCTCCATACCACCCATCTGGTAGTTGATCAAGTCTACACTTCTTTTTCTGACATCCGGGGCCCTGTGTCATTGGCTGCGTGTTAGTTACGCAGCCCTATATGCATGAATTTCCATCAATAAGAATCACTTCTCTTTATGCATCATGGTCGTTCTTACCTCCATGATTTCATTAGCACTGTTTTCTCCACCCAATACATTCCCCTTACTCAGCTTTGCTTGTTAAAATCTTACTCATTCTTGAAAGCCCAGCTTTTGTTTTCCCTGGATTCCTTCTCTGATTATTTTGGCTCACATTTGCCTTGTTTCTCTGAACTTCTTTTGGGAGGCAATACTCTGCGGTAGCTTGAAGCCAAAGACTTGGTTTAGAAGCCAATGTCTACAAACAATAAATGCTGGAGAGGGTGTGGAGAAAAGGGAACACTCTTGCACTGTTGGTGGGAATGTAAACTGATACAGCCACTATGGAGAACAGTATGGAGGTTCCTTAAAAAACTACAAATAGGGCTTCCCTGGTGGCTCAGTGGTTGAGAGTCCGCCTGCTGGTGCAGGGGACACAGGTTCGTACCCCGGTCCGGGAAGATCCCACATGCCGCGGAGCGGCTGGGCCCGTGAGCCATGGCCGCTGAGCCTGCGCGTCGGGAGCCTGTGCTCCACAACGGGAGAGGCCACAGCGGTGAGAGGCCCGCATGCCGCAAAGGAAAAAAAAAAAAAACTACAAATAGAACTACCATATGACCCAGCAATCCCACTACTGGGCATATACCCTGAGAAAACCATAATTCAAGAAGAGTCATGTACCAAAATGTTCATTGCAGCTCTATTTACAATAGCCAGGACATGGAAGCAACCTAAGTGTCCATCGACAGATGAATGGATAAAGAAGATGTGGCACATATATACAATGGAATATTACTCAGCCATAAAAAGAAATGAAATTGAGTTATTTGTAGTGAGGTGGATGGACCTAGAGTCTGTCAAACAGAGTGAAGTAAGTCAGAAAGAGAAAAACAAATACCGTATGCTAATACATATATATGGAATCTAAGAAAAAGAAAAGGTCATGAAGTACCTAGGGGTAAGATGGGAATAAAGACACAGACCTACTAGAGAATGGACTTGAGGATATGAGGAGGGGGAAGGGTAAGCTGTGACAAAGTGAGAGAGTGGCATGGACATATAAACACTACCAAACGGGAAGCAGCCACATAGCACAGGGAGATCTGCTAGGTGGTTTGTGACCACCTTGAGGGGTGGGATAGGGAGGGTGGGAGGGAGGGAGACGCAAGAGGGAAGAGATATGGGAACATATGTATATGGATAACTGATTCACTTTGTTATAAAGCAAAAACTAACACACCATTGTAAAGCAATTATACTCCAATAAAGATGTTAAAAAAAAAAAAAAAAAGAAGCCAATGTCCAGCGCTTACCAGCTGTGTGACTGAGGCAAATTACTTAACCTTACTGAAACTCAGTGTTCTTATTTATAAAATGTAAATACAAACCAACTTTTAATCCATTATAAAAGTAAAGGAAAATATGTGTCTAGCACAGAATAATTCATAGTAAGAGGTTGAAAACTCTACTCAGTTCTGTATAACTTAGCACATCTATCATTTTTTCCTTATTGGATGCAATAATTTCATACATGAGTTTTTTTCTCCCTACTTGGAGTAGCAACTCATTTTCTTACCACTTGTTGACAATTCATTACACGGAGCAGACTTCTTCAAAGTCTTTATTATTTCTGTGCTTTAATTAAGAAAACAGAACATCAAGACTAGTTATTGTTAGTTATTCTCTGACATGCAATTTCTAACTTACTTCTAAGTGTGAGCTGTTTTTAAACAATGAATTGAAGTTTTAGGTAAACTTGCCTGTAGATTCTGGCAATTCATGGAATCAAAAGGACATATTGTTTATATAAAATAGATATGATTTGCTGTTTCATACTGCAGAAAAATGGTTCAGAGAACTTATCCAACAGTGCTATTAGTCAGTGCATGCTATTCAGTGCAGCAATACATATATCAAAGGGATGAGTATAACTGGATTTTTGCCAATCCTATGCAAGGTAGAGAGACACACGTGGACCAACATGTTTTATGAAGGATAAAAACTGCAGAAATGGGGGATATCTGATAGGAACATAGCTCAACATCACAGAATGACAGGGGAGACAAAACAGTGCAATAAAAATGCATGGACACTCCAACTTTATCTAAAGTGACCCATCCTCCTACTGTGGAGAAGTGGACTATAGGTTAATAGAGGAACTGGAAGCAACACTCAGCTGAGCAAAGATAAGTAAACATTAAATTACCAAAATAATGAGGAAAATATTCACAACACTTATGTCAGGCAAAGGGCAAAGGGCCAATTCCCTTGATATAAAAAAGCTCTGATAAACAAACAAAAAGACAATAGTAGAAACAGGCAAAGTTACATGAGTGAAAAGTATATAGCAAAGAGACACAAGTGGCTACAAATAGAGATGTTAAAAGTCATTCATAACTAAATAAATGGAAATGAAAACAACGTGCTCTTTCACCTATCAGATTGGCAACATGTTAGAAGTTTGTTAAAAGGCAATGTCGGAGAGTGGACTGAATGCTGTATCCCCCCAAAATTCATCCATTGAAGTCCCCATCCCCAAAGTGACTATATTTGGAGAGAGAGCCTTTATGGAGGTAATTAAGGTTAAATGAGGTCATAAGTGTAGGGCCCTAATCCAATAGGATTAGTGTCTTTATAAGAAGAGACAGGAGAGTGCTCTCTTTCTCTTTCTCTCTCTTTCTCTCTCTCCCATGGGAGGACACAATGAGAAAAGAGCCATCTACAACCCAAGAGAAGAGGCCTCAGAGTGAAACTTACCTTGCTAGCATCTTGATCTTGGACCTCGTAGCCTCCAGAACTGTGGGAAATAAATATCTGCTGTTTAAGCCACCCTAGTCTATGATATTTTGTTATGGCAGCCTGAGCAAACTAATACAGACAGGAAGTATGTAATAGCAGAAAACTGAAAATATTTAATGTTATTAATTAAATTATATTAAATTCAGACAATGGACTACTACACAGTCATAAAAGAATTAAATAGATCTGTACATACTGAAGTGAAATTTTACATTTTCCAAGAGATAGTTAAATGTAAAAAGCAAGTGTCAAAATATATAGTTTAATTCCTTTGAAGTCTAAAATAAAATAAAAATAAAAACAAGAAAAAACAAGAAAAATATATATATGTAAAGAGAGAGGACTTAAAATGTAAACAGAAATAGACATAAAGGTGTATGACTGCATATGTAAAGGAAATTTCAGAAAAATACAAGAAAACATTAATGATGGCTTATGAGAAGCAGAACTTGAATGGTAGAAACTAGAACTTTTTGCTTTTCACTTATGGCCTTAGGTATTTAAGTTGTTTACATTGAAGAAATATTAATTTTATAATATATTTTTAGAATTCTGGGTTCATCACTTATTAGCTGAATGGCCCCTGACAAGGTAATTAATTGAGTCTTTTTTTCCTACCTCATAAGGTGATTGTGAGAAACACATGAGATATTAGAAACTCCTACACAGTGCATGGTATATACAAACATCATCAAATATTAGTTCTCATATTTCCTATCCATAATCTATCTAGGATACGTCCTTGAATGTTACATGTATATCGCATTTGTGTTATGCTATTACACTTGAATATATAATACAGAGTCCCCAAAAATGTAAAAAATATTTATTTCCCTAATCTTGAGTCAGTGCAACAATAGTCTGTTTCCTCTCATGATTTTTTAATTTAAAATTAGTTATTTACAGTAATAATTGACCAGGATGGAACAACATTCTGCTCCTCTGAAAATTATAGCATCCAGATTTTTAAGCCCTTAGAATAAAAGAGTTTTCTTCCCCAAACCTGCTGTCAAGACTTTTCAGCCCACTGGCAGATGTCACTGAGTTGGCTTCACCTCTGAACAGACACAGCTCCTGCTGGGAGGGTCCCAGCAAAGACACCGAGACCTTTCCTTGGTTCTGCATCAAACATTTTCTGTCTCCCTGGATTGTTTTTGCTTTTTGGTCTCCTTTGAAGCTACAGTTGCTGGTCTGCTTTTTGTTTTTGTTGTTGTTGTGTGTGGGGGTTTTTTTTTTAATGGTTTAAAGGCCTAATAATTCCATCCATGAAAGGACGGAACTCAATTACTAACAGATGATCCACATGATAAAATGCCATAGCCCCAAATTAGGGTAAAGAAAAAATTTAGTTTTTCATATAGCCCAATACAACTTACATGTAAAAAATAACTGATTTAATTCTGCAATTTTTTTTTTTTTTTTTTTTCTGAAACTTCTAGTACCTGTGTTTATATATAATTTATCATAATAATTTTGGCAGATTTAAGTAAAGTGTATTATTTTAGCATTGATTCATCATAATTTAAGGATTGTTTTTCCTGGAGAAATTTAATAGATGGGCCAACTTTTTTTTTTCCTCTAGGAGTACGGAAATAATCATTACATGGCATTTTTTATTCCTTCAGGCATAGTTTAAAGATTAGATGTAATTGTAAGCAATACAAATGAATAACACTGCCTCATGCAGAATCCTATGTTGGCTTTTATCCAGAGGTGTAGAATTCACTGCTCTTTAAATTTAAATTAAAGTTTAAGGCATAGTCTATTTTTTTATCTTGTAATGAAAGTAGGAGAAACTGATGTTAAGTATTTTTCTCTAAGATACAAAATAATGTCACTTTAGAGCTGGTAGTAAATGCAGGTTTCCAAATCATAATTCACTTCATTGAATTTTGGCCCTTTCTATGAAGTGTCTACAAGTAGCCCAGCAGAACTGTTCAGTTCAGCCCATAAATTAGATACATAATCCACAGTGCCACACATTCAAAGTTCATTTGTTTCAGGGATAAGAGATACTTTACTGAACATTGTTTATAATTCACCATCACTGACCTGAATTTAGATTTGAGTCATTCATCCAACAAGCATTCATTAAGCACCACTGTCAGGAACTGTACCCAGAACTGAAGGTCTAAGGATGAGCATGGCACAACTGTCCTGGGGCTTAACTTCTAAGGTCAGGTAAAAAGATGCATCCCATAGGAAATATATAGGTGCTATAGCATCAGTAATAGCTATAAATTGTATTTATGTGTACCAAGCACATTACACATACTATCACATTTAATTTCATTTCATCTTCATACCATCCAGAGACAGGTATTATTGTCTCATTTTATAGACAAGGAAATTGAGGCACAGTTAAGTCAATGGAACAAACTCACACAGCTGCTGACTAGCAGGCTTGAATTTGCACCCAGGGCTGACCAGCTTAAGTCTCATTCTCTGGGGGACAGTTCTTGTCTCCCTTTCTTATCCACACAGACTGCAGTGGGGGTCTGAAGGGGGAGCTATGGTTAGAAAAAGAATTGGAATAAGGCTCAAAAATAATTTTGTACTTTAACACTACAGTACTGTTTCAAAGAGTCATTTGACTTTATTTATGGAATTTGCCCTCTGGTTGGAAAAGGGATTATAAAAATAATAAAAACGAAGGTGATCTCACAGAATGTGTGATTAGCCATTACTATAATTAAGAAATACATATGGGGACTTCCCTGGTGGTCCAGTGGTTGAGACTCCGTGCTTCCACTGCAGGGGGCACGGGTTCCATCCCTGGTCGGGGAACTAAGATCCCGCATGCCATGTGGTCAAAAGTTTTTTTTTTTAATTTTTAATTAAAAAAAAATTTAAGATTAAAAGAAATACGTATGTATAGTCTTTATATTTCAGGAAAATTAAACAAATACCAGCGGATGGCTTTTGTAATTCTGGCTCCCCTCTTTGTTTCTTTCTTATTCTCTACATGTTTAAACATGAGGCCTCCATAAAAAGAAGTCCTCATTTATAGGGCAATTCCATGAAAAGGGGAAAACAACAAAACGAAGAGTGTCTCACTCAGGCTATGGCTGAGTTAACACTGCTCTTCTGTGGGTGAACCTCCACTGTAGATGGATAACCCCTCCTCCACGAAGCCTTCGCTTAGCTTAGTAAACAGGATCACACTGAATTCACCTTTTCAAAGCCCTTCAGTCTCCTGCTGCCTTCTAGCTATTTGAATAAATAAGTCTTCTCCTCTAGATGTAGGTTTCTGGAAAGCAAAGCAAGTATCTCATCAATCTTTTAAGTTATTTGCTTGCTTCTGATTTTAAAAAGTTTATACCTATAGAAAATAACATCATTTATAATAACAACCGCCCAGAATTAATTAGCATACTGTCATTTTTACTTTGTTGTTCCTCTTTGCCCCCACTAAATCCAGCACATTTCTCTCTTCTCACTAGGCACTCAATGGTGACCTGAATGACAAACTCAGGCATTCAGAGTCTCAAGGAATAACTCACGGGTCATTAGTCTTAACAGGTCTGATCTTCTTTTTCCTAAACATGGTCTCCATCTTCTTTAAATTAAATCTCAAATAACTTTTGCAATCAATACTTTTCAGCAGAGCTTAAATATTCTTAGGTCTGCTGTTATAGTAATTACACAACAAATGGATCTATTTATGAGAGAAACATAAAAAGCATGGGTGATTTATTCCATATTCTTCTCAATCAGATAAAAGCCACACTCAGTATAGACTTCATTATTCACAACCTTCATAAGTATTCATATTATGAGAGAAATGTGCAGTTTCAGAAATGTGGCCAATCTCCTTTCTTGGCAGTTGAAAGAAGAAACCTAAAAATGATCTGATAAATCGAGTTATGATAATGCTTCCAAGAAAGAACTCGTCATCTTCTCTCCCCCACGAACCATCACTTCCTTTGGATTTTTATTAAAGTCTTAACCCCTAACATCAAGTGAGCTGCCAAGTGTTTCAACTTCCCCCTCTACAACAACACTTGTGTGTATTCTCTCCTTATTTCCCAAGCCACTCTCCCAGTGGAGGCTGTCTTTTCCTGTCACGTATACTTGTCCTAGATTAGAGGCTAAACTCCTATCTCTAACCTTCTGTATTCTAAAATCTCAACAACAAATCATGCCATTCCTCTAGTCAGAATGCAATAGTTCCTCTTTGCCTCAAGAGGAACTCACTTTTCAACCTCCTACCCATGCCCCATAGGATCGTGTCACAAGACCCTCAAACATTACTAGGAAGATCTGCTCTCTGCTCCTGTGGTCATGGCATTCCAGCCTCCTCAATCCTGAATCCGGCAAAACTAAATGTATCCATCAGAGCTTGAACTTTCAGTAGGATAGCTAGCTGTTTTAAACACTCCTCAGTTGGAAAACATCTGGATTCTCAAAACTTAAACATACCTTCAAATGTACTGATAAGCTCGGTAAGAAATTAAGGGAAATTTCTCAAAGGTAAATTGATATGTATATATGTTTGAAATCAAAGTGATAAACAAAAACAGAAACTGAGGCTCCTATGAGAATGTATG
>NC_041223.1:31093708-31190075 GCF_002837175.3 Physeter macrocephalus | reverse complement strand
AGGCCTCTCACTGTTGTGGCCTCTCCCATTGCAGAGCACAGGCTCCAGACGTGCAGGCTCAGCGGCCATGGCTCACGGGCCCAGCCGCTCCGCGGCATATGGGATCTTCCCGGACCAGGGCACGAACCCGTGTCCCCTGCATCGGCAGGCGGACTCTCAACCACTGTGCCACCAGGGAAGCCCAATCCTGCATATTTTAAAACTAACTCTTCAAGACTTGTTTCCACATCCTGAAACTTCTAGTACCTGTGTTTATATATAATTTATCATAATAATTTTGGCAGATTTAAGTAAAGTGTATTATTTTAGCATTGATTCATCATAATTTAAGGATTGTTTTTCCTGGAGAAATTTAATAGATGGGCCAACTTTTTTTTTTCCTCTAGGAGTACGGAAATAATCATTACATGGCATTTTTTATTCCTTCAGGCATAGTTTAAAGATTAGATGTAATTGTAAGCAATACAAATGAATAACACTGCCTCATGCAGAATCCTATGTTGGCTTTTATCCAGAGGTGTAGAATTCACTGCTCTTTAAATTTAAATTAAAGTTTAAGGCATAGTCTATTTTTTTATCTTGTAATGAAAGTAGGAGAAACTGATGTTAAGTATTTTTCTCTAAGATACAAAATAATGTCACTTTAGAGCTGGTAGTAAATGCAGGTTTCCAAATCATAATTCACTTCATTGAATTTTGGCCCTTTCTATGAAGTGTCTACAAGTAGCCCAGCAGAACTGTTCAGTTCAGCCCATAAATTAGATACATAATCCACAGTGCCACACATTCAAAGTTCATTTGTTTCAGGGATAAGAGATACTTTACTGAACATTGTTTATAATTCACCATCACTGACCTGAATTTAGATTTGAGTCATTCATCCAACAAGCATTCATTAAGCACCACTGTCAGGAACTGTACCCAGAACTGAAGGTCTAAGGATGAGCATGGCACAACTGTCCTGGGGCTTAACTTCTAAGGTCAGGTAAAAAGATGCATCCCATAGGAAATATATAGGTGCTATAGCATCAGTAATAGCTATAAATTGTATTTATGTGTACCAAGCACATTACACATACTATCACATTTAATTTCATTTCATCTTCATACCATCCAGAGACAGGTATTATTGTCTCATTTTATAGACAAGGAAATTGAGGCACAGTTAAGTCAATGGAACAAACTCACACAGCTGCTGAGTAGCAGGCTTGAATTTGCACCCAGGGCTGACCAGCTTAAGTCCCATTCTCTGGGGGACAGTTCTTGTCTCCCTTTCTTATCCACACAGACTGCAGTGGGGGTCTGAAGGGGGAGCTATGGTTAGAAAAAGAATTGGAATAAGGCTCAAAAATAATTTTGTACTTTAACACTACAGTACTGTTTCAAAGAGTCATTTGACTTTATTTATGGAATTTGCCCTCTGGTTGGAAAGGGGATTATAAAAATAATAAAGACGAACGTGATCTCACAGAATGTGTGATTAGCCATTACTATAATTAAGAAATACATATGGGGACTTCCCTGGTGGTCCAGTGGTTGAGACTCCGTGCTTCCACTGCAGGAGGCACGGGTTCCATCCCTGGTCGGGGAACTAAGATCCCGCATGCCATGTGGTCAAAAGTTTTTTTTTTTAATTTTTAATTAAAAAAAAATTTAAGATTAAAAGAAATACGTATGTATAGTCTTTATATTTCAGGAAAATTAAACAAATACCAGCGGATGCTTTTGTAATTCTGGCTCCCCTCTTTGTTTCTTTCTTATTCTCTACATGTTTAAACATGAGGCCTCCATAAAAAGAAGTCCTCATTTATAGGGCAATTCCATGAAAAGGGGAAAACAACAAAACGAAGAGTGTCTCACTCAGGCTATGGCTGAGTTAACACTGCTCTTCTGTGGGTGAACCTCCACTGTAGATGGATAACCCCTCCTCCACGAAGCCTTCGCTTAGCTTAGTAAACAGGATCACACTGAATTCACCTTTTCAAAGCCCTTCAGTCTCCTGCTGCCTTCTAGCTATTTGAATAAATAAGTCTTCTCCTCTAGATGTAGGTTTCTGGAAAGCAAAGCAAGTATCTCATCAATCTTTTAAGTTATTTGCTTGCTTCTGATTTTAAAAAGTTTATACCTATAGAAAATAACATCATTTATAATAACAACCGCCCAGAATTAATTAGCATACTGTCATTTTTACTTTGTTGTTCCTCTTTGCCCCCACTAAATCCAGCACATTTCTCTCTTCTCACTAGGCACTCAATGGTGACCTGAATGACAAACTCAGGCATTCAGAGTCTCAAGGAATAACTCACGGGTCATTAGTCTTAACAGGTCTGATCTTCTTTTTCCTAAACATGGTCTCCATCTTCTTTAAATTAAATCTCAAATAACTTTTGCAATCAATACTTTTCAGCAGAGCTTAAATATTCTTAGGTCTGCTGTTATAGTAATTACACAACAAATGGATCTATTTATGAGAGAAACATAAAAAGCATGGGTGATTTATTCCATATTCTTCTCAATCAGATAAAAGCCACACTCAGTATAGACTTCATTATTCACAACCTTCATAAGTATTCATATTATGAGAGAAATGTGCAGTTTCAGAAATGTGGCCAATCTCCTTTCTTGGCAGTTGAAAGAAGAAACCTAAAAATGATCTGATAAATCGAGTTATGATAATGCTTCCAAGAAAGAACTCGTCATCTTCTCTCCCCCACGAACCATCACTTCCCTTGGATTTTTATTAAAGTCTTAACCCCTAACATCAAGTGAGCTGCCAAGTGTTTCAACTTCCCCCTCTACAACAACACTTGTGTGTATTCTCTCCTTATTTCCCAAGCCACTCTCCCAGTGGAGGCTGTCTTTTCCTGTCACGTATACTTGTCCTAGATTAGAGGCTAAACTCCTATCTCTAACCTTCTGTATTCTAAAATCTCAACAACAAATCATGCCATTCCTCTAGTCAGAATGCAATAGTTCCTCTTTGCCTCAAGAGGAACTCACTTTTCAACCTCCTACCCATGCCCCATAGGATCGTGTCACAAGACCCTCAAACATTACTAGGAAGATCTGCTCTCTGCTCCTGTGGTCATGGCATTCCAGCCTCCTCAATCCTGAATCCGGCAAAACTAAATGTATCCATCAGAGCTTGAACTTTCAGTAGGATAGCTAGCTGTTTTAAACACTCCTCAGTTGGAAAACATCTGGATTCTCAAAACTTAAACATACCTTCAAATGTACTGATAAGCTCGGTAAGAAATTAAGGGAAATTTCTCAAAGGTAAATTGATATGTATATATGTTTGAAATCAAAGTGATAAACAAAAACAGAAACTGAGGCTCCTATGAGAATGTATGTCTATACTACGATCCTACAGTCTCCGGGAATAACGGTGACAGGATAGGCTAATTGAATGACAGGAGAGGGAGCCTGAACTTGACACATATCTCTTCCCCCTCCCCCATTTAGACACAGAACCTGGACCCCTCAATTTGATACAACTCTAGTGAAATGTAGCTAGAAAAATCTAAATGCTACCAAAGGCAGCCAATGAAAAAACCTGCTTCTGCCACAAATCTGGGTTAATATGTCCTCCCCAAATTCATATGTTGAAGTCCTAACCTCCAATGTGATGGTATTTGAAGATGGGGCTTTGGGGAGGTAATTAGGGTTAAATAAAGTCACAGGGGTAGGAGCCTCATGTTGGAATTAAAGGCTTATAAGAAGAAACACCAGAGAGTTTGCTTTCTCTCTTTCTTTCTTCCTGTGCTTGCACAAAGAAGAGGTCATATGGGCACACAGTGAGATGGCAGCTGCCTACAAGCGAAAAGAAGAGGTCTGGGAATGAAACCCACGTTACTGGCACCTTGATCGTGGATTTCCTAGCCTCCAGAACTGTGAGAAATAAATTTCTGTTGTTTACCAGTTTTCTATCACACATCTATATGAATAGCTTAAAATGAAAGGGTTGGCAAGATGTGAAGTAACTGGAATTCTAATACACTGCTGATGGGAATATAAAATGGTACCACTACCTTGAAAAACTATTTGGCAACTTCCTAAATAATTAAACATACACACAATGTAGTCCAGCTATTCCACTACTAGATATGTATCCAAGAGTAATAAAAACATATGTCCGTACGAACACTTGTAAAAGAGTGTTCGTGGTAGCTTTATATGTGATAGCTAATCGCAGTGTGGTTTTAATTTGCACTTCCTTAATGAGTAACGATGTTGAGCAGTGTCTCAAGACATTGGACATCAATTATACTTCAGCAAACCTGTTAAAAATCACACCATGCAACACCACTATACTCCCTCTAGAATGGCTAAAAATGGAAAGCACTGGTAATATCAAGTATTTACAAGGATACAGAGCAACTAGAACCATTACACACTTTGAAAAACTGTCCTGTATCTAGGTTGAAACTGTATTCTTGGGGCAATAGTAATGGTATGCCAATCCCAAGGGCAGACATCAAATGGCCTTACAGTTTCTACCTTCTTGTTTGGAACATTGCCACCATCTTTGAACAAGCTCAATCTAGACTTCTGGAGAACATGCTACTATAAAGGAGAGCCCACTTCCCAGCTGAGGACTCCTAGACCAACCTACAAAGAGCTGACTCCCAACCACATGCGACAGCCCAGCCACCATTAAAGAACCGCCTATACAACCCAAGCTGGTTACAGACCTATGAGTAAGCAAAGCAATAAACAGAAGAACACCTGCCAGCTGATCTGTAAACTATAATAAATGTGTATTTATTTAAAGCCTTTGAATTTCGGGGTGGTTTGGGACACAGCAATAGCTAACTGAGACAAACAAATAAAAAATCTGGAATATACAGACAAACACTATATCACACAAAGATGAAAATGAACACATGATTTTCTACACACAAAAGCATGGCTACTCACACAGCATGTTGAGGAAAAGAAGGCAGACACAAAAGAGTCTGAATATCTGATTCTCTCTGCATGAAGTTCAAAACAGGTAAAGTTAATAAACAATGACTGAAGTCAGAATAGTGGTTATGTCTGGAGAGAAACAGTACCTGGAAGGGATCTCAAGGGCCACTTCCAGGGCAGTGGTCATGTTCTAATTTCTTGATCTTGACTCTGATTCCATGAGTCAATTCACCTTCTGAAAATCCAGTGAGTCATATACTAGTGTTTGTACACTTTTATATATGTAATTCAGTAAAAGGATTTTTTAAATAGGAATCGGTAAGGAATTGAACAGCAAATTCACCAAAGAGGTAATATAAATAAAAAGAGCATCAGTCTCCCACTGAAAAAATCAAGTTAAAGCACTCATAAATACTAGTTTTCATCCATTAGTAGGCAATGAACTTAAAAGACTGAAATATTCAGTACTTGAGAGGGAATGAGGAAATATCGGCACATTGCTAGGGTGTAAACTTCAGAAAGTAATCTAATGAATAAATTAAAATTTGTAATGCAGATAACCTTTACTCAAGGTTAAAGTTTATGAATCTATAAACTCATTTATTTAATCTATAAACTATTTAATCTATAAAGTAGTTAAAATCTATAAAATCTATAACTAATCTATCTATAAACTATTTAATATACAAATTCATTCATTTATGAATCTATCCTACAGAAATGAAACCACTAATACATAAGTATATACTTACAAGAATATTTATTGAAGCACTGTTCATAGCAGCAAAAAAATATTAAATCATCTTGAATGCACATCAGTTGGGGATCGCTGCAAGAATTGTGGTTTATACGTAATAGGGAACTTAATTATACAAATATTAAAGTGTATGTATTATTATAGTTTGACCTGCAGTGATAAGGGTGGTAATTTGAAAAAGCAAATTTCAAAGTAATATATATATATATATATATATATATATATATATATATATAGTGATCCTACTTTTGTTTCAAAAAAGAAGGGATGTTAACTCAATAAAATCCTATGTAATTCTGTAATTTTTTCCTTGAGCATAAAGTTATAGAAATTAACAAATAAGTCTGTTAACATTGGTTACCCTAGAGAAGTGGAATTTGGAAGAAGGGGGACACAGCTATTGTTTCTTTTATACAGTTCACTTTTTTCTTGTTGTAACAAGTTTTCATTACATTGGAAATGAAATATGTACACACGTCAGAAAATACTTTTTTAAAAATCTCCCAGCATTTAAATTAAAAATAAGAACATCTAGTCACTTCATTAAATGCAGTTTTCAGATTTTATATCCAATCAGCACAGGTAGACACAAACATTATACAAAATAGACCCCAAAAAAGAAGAAAAAACTAAAGCATTCTCTTGAGAAACAGGGCACAGAACAAACTCCTTCGTCTTTCAACTAATGAGGGATAAAATTTTAACAGTTGTGATCTCTTTTCAAGATTGTTAAAGGTCAGTCCAGGAGGACATCATATCACATACAAATTTCATATGATTATTAATTCAAGCTGAAGAAGAAATAAAGTAGTCTTTAAAATGTCTTTTAGCACTTGGAACAAATACACTTTGAAATAAAGTGACCAACCCAAAAATCCGTTGGAATTATTTGCTATATGAGTGGAAAATATTACTCAGAGTACTGACATTTCCTGTTTTCATTTAAAAAAAGAACTTAGTTCTCTAACCTTGTAAATCTAATTCAGTTGTGAATCCTACAACTTCTTGCAATGAGAGCTTGCCTTACATAATAAATAAGATACATTTGGCAGGCTAGTTCTTAGAGGAACCAAGCTTTATCTTAAAAGTGAATATAGAAACAAAAAGCAAAGATAGTAGAAAGAGTGAACAGCAAATTATAAAGAGCTAATATACCCTATGAAATCCAGTTGGATATAAATATATTTCAATGTTTCCCTCTTTTTAATGTCTCAGAAAAGTCAATGAGATCAAAGTGAGTTTCACAACTTCTCTAAATTACTGGATAATAACACTTAAGTAATTTAGAACTTTTCCAAAAGCTCTAAAAATTCTTTCATTAGAGATTATTAAAAGATGACTGAGTAGAAAGGGATATAACTCTTGGGTATAGTTTTTACCTTAAAATTGTTTTGTATTTCATATACTGAAAGATGCAGATAAATAACAGAAATTTGGGATTTATGACCTAAATCTGAATCACAGTTTCCATTAATTAACTGGATGAGGAAGGCAGTTTTGTTTTTCACAAGACTTCATTTTCTGCAACCATGAAATAAATGATGACAAAAGCAAACAGAAGGTTCAGAGTGTCAAGAGTAAAATATAAGTATATCATATGCCTTTAGAGCAGATGCTCTACAAGCATTTTCAAATAATTAATCTGTGAATAGGTAGTGTCTCCATTTTGCCAATGAGGAAAGTGACATCCAGAGAAGTTATGTTTAAGTCACCCAAGGTCACACAAGTGGTAAATGGGAGAGACAGGATTTGAAACCAGCTCTAAGTGACCATGAAAACAAGGGCCTCGATACTTAGGTTCATATAAGTTAAATAAATTGTGTAAGCTCCCACTGCTACAGACTACAGGAATATGTTTTATAATATTAAATCCTCTGTGACATTAGGAAAGTCATCTAATTTTTCTGAGCCTCAGTTTCCTCATCTGCAAAATGACATAAGTAGTAAGTAAAGCACAGTGCCTGGTACCTAAAGAACAATCAACAAATATTTGTTTTCAAAAATTCAATATTCTTAAAGCACTTTCAGAGTAATCTTGAGAAGACGGGAATTATTACTTCCATTTAGCATATGGGTATATACTGATACCAAGATCATAAAAGGTAAGAGGGACATATTCAATAACAGGCCACGGTATTTACTGCTGTGATGAAACTGTCTTCAGTTTCCATTCAAAAGGACTAATTTGCCTTGAAGTCATGAAGTTAAAATCAGCTATTATGGAGAAAATATCCAATTTCATTAATAAAGATAAATTTGGAAAGTCTATGGACTATTTTAATAATTATGAGAAACATTCATCTTTGGAGGGTGGTTTTAAAGAAATATTTTTTCAAAGCTCAGGCAATAAATAAATAAAGTATCTCTTGAGATCTTTTCTAGGTCCATGATTCAACAAAATGAACAGCTAAGTGATACAAACCTCTTGTATAAAGAAGCCCACACACATTACATACTTGTAAACCACTGAGAAAACTCGACTAATGTTGACAATGCGAATGGATGTCCAACAAACTCAATAGTCAAGTCACCCTACAGTGACTAGAGCTCTAGGGAAGACCTCTCACTTCCATAAGAACTGAAAGGCCATCACTCTCTTCTGAGGAACTGTCTGCAGCTTTTCTTTAAAGAACTAAATGGTTATATGCATATGTGTGCAATTAAGAGGTAGCCTTCGTTTCTATTTTGGAGCGTATGATGCAACTTGCCAGAGTTCTAACATTAAGTAAAACTATAAGTTCATGACTGGGGATAAAGCTACACAATGGTATCATTCAAGATAAAATCAGTGACCCCATTTAGGTAGTGAAGGCCACAGTCTACAGTCCCTTTCAATATTTGACACTAGGGGCTTTGATGTAGTATGCCTAAGGCATTCTCTGATCAAAAAATGCAGTTACCCTGACAACAAGTAACTGCAGGGATTCTGCATTCTAATCTGACATGACTATGAATTTAAAGTTCAGCCAGCCGCTGCTGGTTAGCTCTAGCACAGGCAGATGTTGGCTGGAGCATCAAGGATTCTTTGAGACATTTCTTCCTCAGGAAAAAGTATACGAACAGGAGAATTATCAGCAATGAGTAAGTTATGTAACTTCTCTGGGCTTCAGTTTCCTAAAATGAGGATACTACTACTACCTACTTCCTAGGGGTTTTTTATGAGGATTGATGACTCAGAGAATGTACAGTGTTCTCAGTAAATGTTGTCTTTCATCTAGTTTCATGTTGGCGCTTAAGCACATAAACAGGGAGGTTGCCTCCTAGTCATCCTCACCACACCTGGATCCTTACCGAAGATCCATCTGGTTGTACTTTCCCCAAATGATTCTTTCCATACAGCATGGGACTGTGCCCAAAACTTTACTGCTCTCTCCCTTCTTTCTGCCTCAACTGCCTGTACTTTCTAGTTTGACACCATGTTTGCTTGCCGGCTCTGGGGTTTCTCCATTATGCATGTGTGCATCTCTTCTCCCCATCTAGATTGGAAGGTCATTGGGGTGAAAGGTTATGTCTTATATTGCCTTGTATCTGACAAAAGACATAGACTTTTCTGAAGTGGACACTCACTAGACACTCATTGATTCTTCTTTGCGATTCAGAGGATAGTATGAAGGTATATTTCTAGCTGATTAAGCATATTGTGTATTAAGAACACATCTGATTTCTGAAACATATCACAAACAAAGTGCCTCTCCTATATTCTCAGGACTTCTCACGCCAAGCTAAAAGGCTGAAAGGCTCTAGCATTTATGTACTCAATAAGTTATTTACATGGTCTGGCTGTTAGTCAATATTTAAGATTCCACATAGAGCAATTCAGTGGGATTTCAGTGATGAAAAGACGTCTCTTTGTTGGTAATGGAATGCATTCAAAAGTCAGGAAGGTGGTCTTCCGTATACAGTTTCCAAAATGAATCCATTACATTATAAGCATTAATGTATAGAGTTAACTTCGAGGTGTATATTTCCCTAGAACATAAGTCTTTTTTCCTTCGTAGAAGAAAGTATCCCTTATATCTGAATTAGTTCATGTTGAAATTTTATAATGAATGTCAGCTGTGGCTCCAGGAAACAGCTGGTGTTTTCGCCTCTCCACTTCCACAAAAAATGTGCAATGCATCAGGATTAAACCATCTCAAAACCATAAATTGCTTAAATCTTCATGTGCAGACAACTAACAGTGCATTTCAATAGTAGATGTTTGATGTGTGTTCAATTTTTACAACATTTGGTGAATAAAACAGTGTATTACTATAAAAATATGCACCAATGCTATGTAATATGAAGAGCATTTTACTATGTGCTATAAAATATAATTTAAGTATGGTCTCCTGGGAAATTTTAATACATATAAAACTGATTCTCAACCACAGAGTTCATATCAAGATCATTTAAGGAACTTTTCCAAATGACAGCAACAACTGCCTCTAACGTAAGGGCCTGGACTGCATCCCTAAAGATTCTATCCACATGGTTCTAATGTGTACCCTAGGTTAGGAATCAAGAAAAATATAATTATTCAATGAAGCAAGACTCAACTATAACTTTTTTGATATGTGAGTGTAATATTCTTCTTCATAAAATAGATATATTATTAAACTCTTAGGTATAATCTGAATTTTTGATGTAGAAATACATTCATTTTAAATGCACTGAGAGGCTTGATATTTTAAAGAACACAACTGTGCAGCCTTATAAACTTGAATAGTAAATAACTGATTTATTTAAACTAAGTTTCTACCACATATATACTTTTCTCTACTAATTACTAAAAGCTCCATTCATAAAAACTATAAGAAATTTCAGTGTTGCATTAAAAAGGAAATAATGGATGTCATCCTGTTTTGAAAAGTATAGAATTTTTTACATTGAAAATAGACCTCAAAATAAAATTGGCATGTTATAACCCATGATCACACACACACAAATTATCTTCATTCCTTTTATAATTTTTAGTATAACTTTTTATTACAGTTTATTTTATAAATTGTATGAATGTGTCGACTTATTTTATACATTTCCAGTTTTATCAATTTCAATATTTCACTAAAGTCATAGAATTTTAAGGGTTAAAGATCACTTAGAACAACCTCTTGGTTATACAGATCTATAGTCTTTGAACTGTGTTATTAACATGAGAAGCACTGTGGTGCAGCCACATGAATGATCAGCTGACCAATGGTTACTGCAGGATTAGAACCCACACTCAGTCTGGTTCTTAGGCCACTCGGAGATAACAACACTTCAAGACCTCTCTCCAACAACATGGCTCTTCTCGTTTTTAGGGTACTTTTCTCTAGGCACTTTGCCATACATTTAACTTCCAAATGGAAATGTTAGTATTTTTTCTCACATTGCCAGTGAAGGGCAATAAAATAGGTCATTGCCATTATTTTCACTTAACTCCAAAGAGGACTGTAACTCAGCTTATAGAGAAGGCTATGGGCTTGTTTCCAATGATCCTTATGCTACAAGACATGCCCAATAAGATTAGCAAGCTACCTTCTTTCCACTGACGTTCCTGTCTCCCTAACATCATCTCTGAGATCTAACGTTCCGTACTCTTTTGTATCCATATGCATAATCTTTCACCTAATCAGCCTAACTCGAATCTTATTTAAATGACTTCCTAAATCACAAATGAAACTTTATAGGTGTCATCTCTTGTTCATGAGCATTTCCAATCCCCAAGAGTGAAAACAGTAGGCCTCTGTGTACTCAAATGCCATCCACCCAGGTCTAAGTCAGTTCCCAGGATCTTTATACTGATATTTCTGGAAGGTTCCAGTGGGATCTGCTCATGTAGCCCTCTGTCTATGCACTGATTCTATAGGACATAAAAGTAGCCTGGGTACTGAGGAACTTATTCAAATTATGTTTCCTTGATATATATCACCTAGAAAAATCTTAAGTCCTGGGCTAGCAGTATTGTACAGAGAAAGATCCACTAGTTTTGCTATGAAGATCTGTGTTCAATCTTGGCTCTGCTTCACGGAATTCGTGCAATGTTAAGCAAGTTACTTATGCCTGCCATTCCTCACTGCGTTCATCTGGAAAGTGATGGTAATTCAACTTACCTCAAGGGAGGCTGTGAAAAATCCAACAAGATAATGTATTTAAAGTAGCAAAAAAATAGGTAAGTATTTTGCTTACATACTTACCTTTATGTAAGTAAAAGTCATTCATATCTTAATATTACCATACTTCTTAATCCTAAAGTGCCATCAACATCTAGAATCCATCTTAGTACTCTTAGTACTTAGTACTCTTTCAATAGAAAGAGTACTAAACATCTTAGTACTCTTTCAATAGAAGTGCTGTTAATTATTTACCAATTTTTATAGCCAATAATTATCAACAGATGGGCTAATGCTTTTCAATTTTGTCATCCAACCTTTTGAACTGCTTAAAAAAAAAAGATGTACTAGATTGGGGGTAGAGTTGGGTGGGAGAAGGGCAACAAAGAAGAATAACGATCTTTTAATGTCTGCTGAAAATTATTTAAGGCCATAGAGTGGAAGGCTAATGGGTGATCTAAGAATGTGAAAGAATATTTCCCAGAGGTTAGTCACCAGCTGGTTTTTATCCTTACTTAGCCAGAACAGGAGGAAATTAGCTTAAATTTACTTTGGTTTAGAATAATGGAAACAAGCTATGAAATCTAATTCCCAGGGAATCTTTTCGTCAAAATAAAATAGAGACTTACTGCCTACCGTGGTTTCAGTGCCGTCCTGACTTTAAGTATGAGAAAATACTAGATGAATTTATAGTCATCCATCTCTATAATCCCCATCAAGAGAAGAAAACAAGCAATTATGAGCCGATTATGCAACAGGTGTCTTCACTTGTAACCATTTCATCTTCACTGGAAATTGTTTTTCCTACCTCACAAGGGAAGATGCACCCTGAGAGTTTAGTTTGCCCAGGGTCATTGAGCTAATGAAAAGCAGAGTTAGAACACAACCCCTATCTGTCTCTAGAGTCCATCCTGTGCGCTGTGCCAACCTATAAGCCTTCCTCACCCTGGCACTCTTAATTCTATCCTTATTTCAAAAGGACATTATTCCCAAGATTTAGAGTTATTTAGTTGTTTGTCTGTTTATTTAGAGTTATTTTATTTGGATTATATCCAAGATTTAGAGGTACCTGGAACCCAATGTAAATTGGGAATATAGCTAGTACTTATTGAGCTATCTAATATATGCCAAACATATAAGAACTCTACAGATATTATCTCATGTGATAATGACAGTTACCATTTGAGACGAGTACTGTTATTATCCCCATTTACAGATGGAAACCTAAGCCTCAGAATGTATGCTAAGAGAGCCTATGACCGAGGGACTAAAGAAGGAGACTTTTAACTTCAAGAAGGAGGACTTTTAACTTTAAGGGAGGCAGTGGGGTCCTAAGCATTGTCACCCTGGCATGCCCAGGGATAGTGAGAATGAAGCGTATCAGGAAGTCACACCACAGGGCATCCAAACCCCAGCACAGATTTCACTTTTAGTTTTCAGCAAGTCATAGATATTTAGAAGTAAAAAAAGAGCCAATTGAAATCATCTGGTCCAATCCCTTTATCTTACAGACAGGGAATCTGAGGATCAGGGTGAGGTTAAGTACTTTCTCTAGGGTCAGAAAGCTAATTAGTGACAGAGTTAGCAATAAATCACTTCCATGAAAAGACATGCTTTCAAAGTGAATTCAATTACCTCCACTCTCAAGTGGCTATTAAGAACACCCATATAGCTAAGCAATCTCCAATGTTTCCATGAAGTCAGTATAACCCAAGAGGATCTAGAAAGAACTTGGCAGCACTGAACAATCTAAGTCAGCAATTTTTAAAATGTGCTAATTTGAGTCAACTCATTATTGTTAGGGGCTGTGCTCCTACCAACTTCTCTTCTGTTCAAAGTTATAGTTTTAGCCACAGTAAATGCCCAAGTAATTTCATCTCATCTCTGATAGATAAAAGCTGTACAACATTTCAGATATTCTTAGATATACCTGGACATAAGGGTAAAATTATTTTGGTATGTTGGTATTTATAAATTTTGGATGACAAATTCCCAAAGAAGAAGATTCTTATGTTTTTACAGCATGATTTTTTTCTAGAAGGTCAAAAATCATCCGTTTTGTCAATCAGTGATAAAATCCACAGGTGCCAGTGGTCATGCATTGGTATTAAGAATGTAATAACCACATATAGTGTTGCAAAGTATTTAAAAGGAATGGAAAGTATTTTTACATGAAGCATACTTTGAAAGCTAATTTCTTTCAACATACTAAATAGATCTATCTGAAGAGCTAAAGTTTGCCTTTAGGAAATATGGCTGAATTAGTAAAAGATAAAAGGGAAACACCAGGAAACCCAAAAAAGTACTATAGAGTTGGAATGAAAATGGGTGAAAATACAAACAACTGTTCAGTCAACAGTCAATAACAAACACCTACTAGTCTGCCACAGGGTAAAGTGAAACACACAATGAAAGAATGAGAACTAAAGCATGGAGTCTGTGAAAATGCATCCTGTTGACAAACCAAAATGCTATTTCCATCAGGGGGCAAAAAAATCACATCAACTAAAATATATTTTGAAATATCATTTCAGGGAAAAAAGGAAGAAGATACACTGACTGAGAAGAGATCATTCTAATAGTTGTCAAATCATGTAGCTTGACACTGAGAATTTCCTAGTTTTACTAACTTTAATCCTGAAGTCTTACACATTTTCAGAAATAGAAACCCACTATCACACTTGACGTTTCAGAATGTGTTAATGCTAAATTTCTCCATTTGATGGCGTCCTTCTATTTCAAAAAGAAGAAGGAATGAACATAATAGGGAAACTGGACAGCAGTGTTCATTTAATTTAGTATATAAAGTCAAAGGTTCATGCCGTGTGTCTAGCATGGGAAAATCAATTTTTGAGTGACTATTTCATGGCTATGCAGTACTCTGGCTTCAAGGACATTTCATGGTTATTCAGTGTCAATTGTGCTTAGACTTTCTTATCCTAGGAAACATTCCCCAAATTAAATCACTCAGATTTATGGATGCCAGCAATGGAAGAGAACAGCGGCATCTAATTTCATGGCAAGAAAGATATTCTGTCCAGTAACAAGTATAAAGCACAGCATTTCACTTCTTGTGTGGATTGCTGAAGAGGAGAATGATGAGTGTTTTTTTTCACTCAACTTCACGTTTCTCCTGAGCAGAGAGTTCTCAAGGTGCGCTCCCTAAATGAAATGAGCAACAATCTCTGTTTTATTTGGAACTCTGACTGTCTAGAAAGGGTTGGCTGGTTTGGAATCCCTCAGAAACCCAGAAACCTAACAAGATGTTTAACAGATTAGCCACTGTGTATCACTAGTGATCAACATAATTTTATTTAGTTACTTTATTTAACAAACACTATGTGCCAGGCCCTGTTCTAAATTACAAATATTAAATGCCTTTGATTCATTTAATGGTCATGACAACCCTATTAGGTGAGAACTATTATATCCATTTTTCCAGATGAGGAAACTGAAGTACAGGACAGTAAATACTTTGCCCATGATCGCACAACTAGTAAAAGTAATCCTCTCTTAAAATTCAGCAAGAGTCAACCTTCTAGCATGATGTTTGTCCTTTTCTGGGACTTCACACAAAATAGTAGTTTGCAATGAAAAGTCATTCAGAGAGCAAAACTGAAAATAAATGAACTGATAAGAGTAGATGAATTTATTAACTCTCCTGTGTTAGATACTGTACTAAGCGCTAATAAAAATTTTTTTAAACCTGCTATTTAATCTTTAGTCTAAACAATCACATCAGGAAAGTATCATTCCCATGTAAAACTGAGTTGTATGTGATTAATAACTTTCCTGCCGTTCAGTGACTAATAGAAAGAAGGGATTCAACCCTGGCCCATCAAAGCCTAGAACCCGCCTACTGCCTCCCTATTAGGGAGTCATCTCTTTTAAGGGGAGATGACTAAGGATGGTGATTCAACCTGGTTGTTTTTCTTTTTCCTCCTCTTTAACATAATAAGCCATCAACAACTATTTATTAAATTGATTAAGACACATCAGATTTAAACAGATGAATGAGAAGTTTAGTTCATCTATGGGGAAAATCCCCTGACACTAAACGCTCCTCAAGAAAAATAAAAAGTGTGTTAAACGAACTGACAGCCCCAGCTTCTAGCAGAGTATATCCAAGCATTACTATAAGTTGGGATAATGATATTATATTGACTAAAGAGAGTGGAAAGAATCACTTTCTCTAAAAATTTTAAATGTGGGGTAATATCACATATTTGGCAAAGCTCAAATAGGGTCATGCTTACATATGAAGAGATGGGCTGAAGGGTGGGTCTCAAGAGAAACACAGAGATGACCTCATATGAGAAGTGTGGTTTTAATATAATTTACCAAGAATTTTCTTTTTCACAATCTCCATATCTGTCATTTGACAACATCAACATTTTCAAGTCATAATTTTAGACATATTTTGCAAGCATCAAAATACAAATCAATAAACTGCAATCACAAGTAAATTGGAACGACCAATAATTTATATCATAATCCCATCTTTCCTACGGATAAAACTATTTATCTTTGTTATAATTTTAGAAATTATTTACCTTATTATTTTGTACTTTAGTAGTAAATCATTTTTATCATTTTATGATTAAAATGTAAGCTGTAATTAGTATTTTGAATTTTAGTCATTTCTATTAAATGTATTCATTGATCAAACCACTGATATATTTTATTTACCTGCTTAGTTTTATAGTTATTACAACTACTAAATGTATACTAGGCAATACTATCAACGTTTAAACTTCAATTATACACATTTGCTTTGAAATAGAGTCCAGAGAATACAACTGATTTCTCATAATACTAGTGTAATCAATATGTTCTTAAAACTCATTGCAAATGACACACAACATAATACAATACAAAAGCAATGTTCTTTTTTCTGAGAAAGCACTTTTTGTTTGTATCAGAGAAGGACTGAGGCTTTTTCATGCAGCCAATGTGTGGGATATAAAATAAGGAATAAGGAGAAGCACTTAGCCAATGGATTTTTGAAATATAGGAGTCTTTGGTTCTATGAAAAGAAGATACACTTTTCTCAAATTATTAGAAATCATCTCTGCTAAGGAAAAGAGAGCGGAAATTAGATAATTTCTTAAGGTAAATTAGAAATCTATGAATTCTACTTTGAACATTTATTAAAATTTTATTGTAAACTGGCAGATGCTGCAAATTAAAACTGTTTTTGAAAGACTATCTCAAAATTTATACAACCTATATATTTTCAATTTATTTTCCCAATAGAGCTTTCTCTTGTTTTTGTGTTTCTTGTTTTTTGTATATTATCCTATTTGAGTTCATTTGCGAGTTAAATGTTTCATAATACTTAATGACTTAAAATATTTTAGGGATTACCAACAAGCTCAGGAATCTAGTCTATAAGTGGTATTCATGAATAATAACAGAGTTTAAAATTTTAGCCACCAACCCTCTGCCCTGCAACAACGAAAATCTGTAGAAGCCTTGCTCTCCAACCTGCCGCCCCTCCCTCAAATCCCCTCTTGTTCAGGGTAAAGAATTTTTGTCATCTTACAGATCTCCAACCACTGCAAAAAAAAACCAAAGCAAAACAAAACAAAACAAACTGCTCCAAAGCCTTTCCAGTCACTGAGATCCCTCTTGATACCTATGAAGACAGCAATGTGAACCCGAAAGTACTTAATTCCAAGCACACCCTTAGATAATAGATGCACACATATCTGAGTTTTACTATGATATGCTTGTGACAGGAAAGCTAGCTAAGACTTCTTGGATGAGGTACTAAGCAAATACCCTACATAGAGGGTCAGAACATATACTGCCATCCCTTAAGTGTAGACAACTTAAGGGATGGCAGTTTATTTCATTCAACTTAATTATTAGCATTAATAAAAACAAGAATAAAAATGCATTCATGTAAGTGGTTAAGGACTTTACATCCTATCAATTAACATTTACTGAAAAATGAATCAAGGACCTGGTTTGTGAAACATTTGCTTAACCTATAGTTTTACATTTGACCCTTAAGCCAGGTTGCAGTTAAATTTACTGCAAACGACACATAGTAATGTATGACACACAGTATGTATAAATATACCATTCTCTTTTCTGAGAAAGACTTTTCATTGGTTTAAGGGAAGGACTCAGGCACTGTATTAAGTATGTAAGAATAGAATTTGCATTCCTCTTTCACATGCAAGAAACAGAAACTAACATTGCATGGAGGTGAATTGACTCATCCACAGTCACACTGTTGGTAAGTCTTCTGATTGTAAAAATATCCTACAAATATTTAGGACTACTTATTAATTCAATAAACATTCCCTCAACCTACCCCTCTTGTTTCTCTAAGTAGTTATGAATCATTCTGTAAACAAAAGGCAGATCTGTGCCACTGGAGAAATACATTAGAAATTAACAAATTTAAATCACTTTATAGAATGTGCTCAGTGTTTCCATCTTTGCCAGAATGCTTTGAGGTTGGTAGGAAAAGTGGAACGAATAACCCTCTTTTACAGATGAGGAAACTGGGCCTGCAGCACAACCCCAGAGTGACTTATCTGAGACTACATAGTTAAAGAGCCAACTTGCTATTTGAACCCGCATATTTCCCTCGAGATTTCAGAATCTAGAAGTTTCCCCCTTTCTCACATCCACACTACTTCATTACGTAGTCTGGGGGAGGACAAAAAGTCGGCAATGTCTGGCCTTCTGAATGTCTGCAGTATTTTGTGTGCGCTATTTAATTCTATCTTATTCTTTCTTGTGTCTTGGTCACGTCTCCTACAATCTCACTGTAGCTTCTTTGAGAGCATGAAACATATATTCAGCCTCCATGGAACTGCCCAAACAATTCCTAGCATAGAGCCAAGTACCTGTAAATTTTTTTAAATACTTGTTCAGTCACTAACTAGACGCAAAGTTTTGGGAGACCTATCCCTAGAGGAGGTGGGAGGGAATTAGATGCCACAGGCAAATTAGGCTTTATTTATTACCCCATTCTGTGTTTTTCAACTCTGTAGAAATTCACTACAATTTTCTTGTTTTCCTGTTTTCAAAAATATACTGTAACCGTTATTTTTATGACAATATCCAGTATTTTCAATGAAGCAGATATTCTCAAACAATATTGGGGAATGTGAACTTCCCGGACAGAATTTATTGATGCATAAATATATTATTTTAAATTGCAATTCCAACCATTCCAAATGTTGAATTGTTGCCTACGAAATAACCAGAGGTGTACAAATGCATCCCAAAACTTTAACCTTTAAACATATAAAATTAGGAGACAAAACACAAAATACTAGCTACAATCCGAGTTTCTCACTAAATTCAGTGACTTTTAGGACAGTGTGTGGGTCAGATAAGCCAGTTCCTTGTTCTTTAGGTAACTTTTAAATAACTGAAAATCATTTCTATAAATTTTATATTATTTTCATTTTAAGAACAACAATTTCTCCTCTGTTCATACAAACTAAGTTTAGCCTGTGAGTGAGTCACATACCTTTACTACATGATGTTTTTCCTGGAGCATAGGAATCTTAAACATTTGGCACCAATATGTTGTACCTTTGTTTGGGATGGGGACCTGTCTTAAAAAAACAGGAGAGGGGGACAAAAGTCACATTCTCTTGACATTCTATTAAAAACAATAATTTAAAAACTATTATGCACTTTCAACAAACCCACCGCTAGAACCATAAAAACCTGAAAAAAAACTTACGTCCTGATTTACCAGGTCAAAGTATGGTATGGCTGTAGACAACACATTGGTTTTCTCAGGATTCAGTAACCGCAGACTCTTGGTACCACGACTGGATTCGTGGTACTTGGGACCCGCTTCTCCCACATCTTCGTGGTGGTAGGCCCAGATCACCCTCACCGTGCTCTCCTGGTGATCAGACAGGGGCATGATTATGTCTCATGAGAGCACTTTCCTTACCATTGAATTGAGTTTAAAGAACTCTATTCAAAGCAGAATACAGAAGCTCAAAAAAGAGAATAATGACATTTGGAGTCATCAATATGGTCTCTCACATGAACTGTGTAAATCTGATTAAGTCATTAAAAATCCAAATAGATGAGTTCCTTTTTGGAAGAAATCATCTCCCCCATGCAAGATTATGTGTTCCAAAATAGAATGAAGGACAATTGATTTAGTAGTTATGCTTTCATGCTTACGGCAACAGTAAATCATTGTCATGCTAAACCTCCAAACTAGCAAACTAGTAGTTACCAAGCAAATACTCGTGTTAAGCAGCAGGGGTTTGGGAAAATTAAAACCTATTTTTATGCCATGGAACATTTTAGGGAAAACAAATAAATACAATGAAGATTAAAATGACTTCCCAGGTCAGGATTTTTATTTTCACAATAGATTTTTCCCAGACACTAGCCCACTCACATGTATGAATTTACAGAAAGTGGAAATACAGCAGGAACTTCTGATTCTAGGTTTGTTTATTATCCTAGAATCTATCTATGGTCATTTTATGAATCCTGGGAATCTCCTAGGGACTGGGGTATCCCAACTAGGGAAAGCGCTGTCAAGCGAAATCGGTTTCCATTTAGTAAATGAGAGATTGCCCAAAGGGCAGTGGGGCAGTGGGGAGGGTTTGCTGGGGTATAAACAGTTCAGTCCCCCCACAGATAAGGATGACTTTGCCAGATCTTTGTAATAAGAACTTTGAAAATAAATAATAAAACAAAAGCTATTTATTTTAAAAGCTATATTCTTTAAGTCAAACAACTATAATTATTACTCCAATTAAAGTATAATTGCACTGTATATTACATAAAAAAGTGGTCCATGTCTTTGCATGTGTTTTTTCTTCTTCCTCTTTTACCCTTTATGCTGAATGTTAATCAAATTTGCTTCAGATTTTTACTTTCCCATTTTTAAAGCTTTGACTTACCAAATAAAAATGATAATTTTGTTGGTCTATACAAAATGAAATTGATTCAAGAAATTCATGGAAACCTTCAAAGTACCACATGAATTTTAGATCCTCTAAATACCTAATTTGCATATGCACAAAGATGTTAATTTTTGCATGATGTCTGACAATAAGAAATCTTGTATAATATGTTGACAGGCAATTTTCATCAGTCTACTATTCATCTTGACTTTAGAAATTTACAAAAATGAATCAGTTACAATTCAGATGAATTACAGCCTAATATTCAGTATCATAATTCTCTCTTGTGTAATACAATTTTTCCAACCTTTATCTATTACCTATTTTAAAACTTTATAAAGAAGCTAAAACCTTTTATAGGTAAAATCTCACACACTTTAAACAGCTCTTCAAAATTTTAGATTCACACAAAAATTGCCTTCATTGAAATTTATAGCCTTAGATTTTTTTGTGGCTTCTAAAGAGAATTCAAAAATATTCCAAAGAAGACTATGTGACTTTGCTGTTAACGGTTATTTTAAAATATTTGTTTCTTTTTATTCTGTAAAGTGTTTCCCAATTGTAAATGTACAATCTATTCATGCATGCATTCACTGATAGACTCCTTACCGTAATACTCTTGTCATTTATGTCACATGTATGCAGTTCTCTGGTAAATTCAATTATTGTGTGTGTACTATTTTCCATGGCATATTCTAGGTGGTAATCTTGCTGAACATCTTTTTTCAATTCTCTATTTGCATTTGTAAAATAATCCTGTGGAAAATATGAAAAAGAAAAATTAGGATGCCTAAATTCAGGGTGAAAATAATTTAGATTAAGAGTATACATATATCACCTTAAAAATTAATTCTCAGTTTGCTTATTACAAAACCCTGTATTTATAGTCATTTCTTAAGTCCTGGGAATTTCCAAGGGGCTGGAGTATGGGATACTCCATAGTTGGGACTAGGGACAGTTCCCTAGGAAACTGGTCCATATTTTGAACTTCTGGCCCTTCAGGAAAAGGCAGTAATGGATTTATAGTATCACAGAACATTGAAAGAGATGGAATGAATGAATATTCGCAATTGCTGAGTACTTTTTCCTCATTCTGCAAATGAAAAGAACTTCAACACTGTGAAATGGCTTGCTCCCAATGAAATAACTAGTTCTTGGCAACACCAGGACCAGGGCCAGGGTCAGCACTTTTCCACTGTTATACCTTGTGGTGCTTCCCTTCTGCACTCCTAAAAGCAAGGAGACCCATCCTGAGATTATAGGTTGTTTTAGTAGGAGCTTTAATGGCATATGTTTATTAAAATGAAATGCAATGGGAAAATAAGGAAAGAGATGACACTAGTTGAATTATAAGATATTGAAAAGCTAGGGACGTTTTGTTTTGGTGGTTCAGCTATAATTTTCATACTAAGCTTGTTCAATGGTGTAAGATCACTTCTGGGAGGCAGACAGATGCAATGGAGAGGGCATGGGCTTTGAGATCAAATGACTAGGATCTGACCCACAGCCCTACTCTGAAATGTCTTGACAAATTGTTGAAGTCAAACTCTGAACTTCTGTTCTAACATTAATAAAATTGAGATGATACATACTTATTTTGTGGATTCTGAAAGATAAATAAGTGAAATAGTATTTGAGGGAAAAAACTGCCAACCATGGTTAGAGCTCATTCAATGCCAATCTCCTTCCCTCTTCGGCAATTAGAGTTTGGTTTTTCCCGAAAATATTCTCCATGCTTTTTACCATTAACTTTCTATGTTGAGAGTTATAAAAATCACGTTGTTAGTTTTTATCACTTACAGAAGACACAAAATTTGCCGTAATTATACTGGTTTTTCAGTACATAAGGATATTTTATTTTTGATAATCACAAAGACTTGATTTAGAATACACATGTTGAAACATAATTATAATTAGTTTTTCTAACACTAAAATTACATTTGAAGAAATGATATCATGCTTGACAGAGAAAATACAGTGTACAAGAGAAGAACTTTAAATTGTCTATAACTGTCATACTCAAATGGATGGTATATGGCATTTCTATTCCTAGCATCTATTTTCTTTTTTTTGGCTGTGCGGCATGTGGGATCTTAGTTCCCCAACCAGGGATCATACCCGTGCCCCCTGCAGTGGAAGCGCAGAGTCCTAACCGCTGGACCACCAGAGAATTCCCTCCTAGCACCTTTTTAAATTAGTTATCAAGTGTGTGTAAATTTGATATCCAGGGTACCAGATCTAGATACTGTTCAGACCCCACATTATCGGTAATGCACAGAGCCTAACTAATCTCTTTCACTCTGGTAACAACTACAACTTACTGTGTACATTCTATAGTTTAATCATGTTACACGTATTAACTCATTTAATCTTCAGATCAAGTGTATGAGATAGAATGAAGCACAAAGAGGTTAGCATCTCGCCCAGGGTCACACAGCTGCTAAGTGGTAAAGCCAGTATTGAAACCTAGGCAGTCAGATCCAAGCCTGTATCCTTTCTTTACTGTTCTACATCATAGTGGCCACTGCTGGAAAAGGACGGGTTAGTTTATATCTTTCTGGCTACAAAATCATCTTATCAGGTTTTTTTCACATAAAATGTTACTTTTTCTACTGCTGAAGTCAGGGTTTGTCCAAAATTTTTTTCTGAGAACCAGCTGTAATTGTGAAAGCAATTCAAATTAAATATTCCTATGATACTATGGTTTTCCCACTTTTGATCACATAGATTTCAGTATGTAAATGAAATAACAATGCCTGTGGACAACAAGGGATTTAGATAAACTAACTGTGCCTTTACACCAAGCTCACATTTCATTATGTGATTCAAGCAGTCACAGTTTTTGCGAACAAAAGGAACACAGTACAAAATGTAAGCAGTTCAAAGAGTAGAATAATTATCCTAGTCTTGCAAATATGTTTCCAAAACCTTAGTCCCACAAATTATCCAGCTGGCTTGCCAATTTTCCATTTGTTTTATTTCCACTCACCAAAACCAATTCCTTTCAGCTATTCCACCTTTTTCTGGCTTTTCAGATAACTTAGCTATGAGAAAGAAGGAGAAACTTCATTCAGGACTTACTGAAAATCCCTTGAGCTCATCTGCCTCATGTAAACCACTGAGTGTTCAATATTCAGAAAAGACAGATGCCAATTACGTCAAAGTTCTGGACTCCTGGAAAAATGTGGTTGTCTTCAAACAAGCTGATATCTTCAACCTCATTGAGGGAAAATATGAACGGGTTTGAATAAAACTAAAATTGAAATGTGAAATAGCCTAATCACCACTGTAATTCCATAAGAGTTTCTTGGCATTCTCCAATTTTTAGGGTCTATTTGGAGACATCTTCAGATTTGACCATTGTACACCTTAGCTATCCAAATAGTGTTATCAGTTACCTGTTTAATTAGCTGTGCCCTTACTAATGCTTGGAAATCCACATGTTAATCTCTTGCTCTTCCTGGGAGACCTCCCAAGACAAATATTCTACACCTTCTCTATATAATATGCCAACATTTCCCCACCCTTAGCTTATGATCATACTTCTCCCTTCATTGAGAGAATTTCAGTTATGAAACATAAAAGCTCACATCTTGCCTTCTTTCTAGTCTAAATAATATTACTTAATGGAATCATAAAAAAATCAATCTAAAATAAGGCAGGAAAAGAGAAATATAAAACAAAGAGTAAATGGGACCAGCAGAAAAAAAATAGATGTAATTGAAATGAAGAAGAAATATTACAATAGATCCTACAAACATTAAGAGGTTAATAATTTTATGCACATCTTGATGTAAAAAGCTTGAATAAATTAGATGAAAAACAGGCAAAATACTTGAAGGACACAAACCAGCAAAACTTAGTGAAACAGATACTTTGAATAGCCCTATAGTCTACCTATGGGTAAAAATCTTCCTACAAAGAAAATTCTAAGCCAAAGTGTTTTCACTTGGAATTTCACCAAATATTTAAGGAAGAGGTAATATCAATTCTTCACAAACTCTTCCAGAAGATAAAAGAGGAGGGAATACTTCCTAACTCATTTTTTGATGCCAGCATTAATCTGATACCAAAATCAAAGACACTACAAAAAAGATCAATATCTCTCATGGGCCTAGCTGCAAATTTTCTTAAAAATACGTAGTAGCAAATAGAACCCAATGATGTTAAAAAAAAAAAAGAAAATAGATATTATGACCATGCAGAGCTGATTTGACGTTAGAAAATCAATCAATGCAATTCATTATACCAAAGTCTAAAAAGGAAAAAAATCATACAATCATCTCAATAATGTAGAAAATCCATTTAAAACATTTATTCTTGGCAAAATCTGTCAGTAAACTAGCAACAGAAGGTACTTCCTTAACCTTATAAAAGGAATCTATAAAAACCTATAGCTAATATCACACTTAATGATGAAAGGCTGAATTCTTCCCCACTAAGTTTGGCAACAAGTAAGTCCTGGGAATAAGGCAAGGATGTCCATACTCCCCACTTCCAGAAGGTTCCATTGTTGGTTGTCCGCCTCTGACAGTTTGTCTCTGTTATCCCCATTCCCTAACTACGGTCATGGAACTTCTGTCCTTGACATTATACTACACTGTCTTCATCTTTCATCCTTTGGGAATCTCATCTACTCCAGGAGTTTCCAATCATCACCTTTATTCAGGATTACATACCCAAAAGTCCATTGGATACCTTCACTTGGAAGTCTTACCGTCTTTTCACATGCAATGTATCCAAAATTGTATTCACCCTTTATCTATAAGGATTTTTATTTCCTGGTACTGCCATTCTCCCAACCATCCAAATTCAAAACCACAGCTTTATTAACTTCTTCCTTTACTACTCACATCTCCACAGATAATCTCTGCTCCTATCAGTTCCTCCTTTAAAAAAATAACCCAGCTTTTACTACTGCTCCATTCAGCTTCTCCTATCTCAGTTCAGATTCTATCACCTCATACTTTTGTCAAGTTCTTCCTTGAACATCACTCTCAATGTGTCATTACATTTTATTCAACAGTACAGAGTGCAAAGTTCTATAATTTAGATTCAAGTTTCTCTAGAATTTAGCCTAACCTGTTTTTCCAGAGTGTCTATCATTAATCTCACCACATGGGAGTTCCCTGGCGGTCCAGTGGTTAAGACCTCACCTTCCAATGCAGGGGATGCAGGTTCGATCCCTAGTTGGGGAGCTAAGATCCCATATGCCTCATGGCCAAAAAACCAAAAGCACAAAAACAGAAGATATATTGTAACAAATTCAATAAAGACTTAAAAAAAAAAACTCTCACCACATGATCTCTATTATCTATTTATTATTCCCCTCAAATAATCTACCTTTTTCAAGCCCTTTGCTTTTGTTCATTCTTCCTCTTTATCTCCCCACTCTCTTCACCCCACTGAGATATCCACTCCACTACCTCCACCCACTGAAACAACTCCACTGAAATGCTTCCTTCTCTCCAAGACTCATGATTCTATCTCCTCTACGAAGTTTTCTTTGAGCATTCCAACTGGAAGTGATCATTCCCTCTCTGAACTTTTATTCCTCTATTTCCATTCCCGTGTTGCATGCAATATATTCTAGACACAGCATTATCTTCTCAACCAGTAGTAATTGCCTAGAAATAGACAGCTAGTCCTGTTAATCCAGTTATAAATTTATACCTTTAGAAAAGTTGTTCACATTGTAAATGGAACAAAAAAAGGGAACAATAGATTATTTTCCCATTTGCTCTCAATTATATTTACATATGATTAAGACCTGGTGTGGAAGGTGTTTAACCAGATGCTAGAATGAGTTTGGGTCTGCATGACGTGTGATGCAGACACATCTGGCACTGAAATTTGGGAACACTGTTATGACCTTTTAGCCCCTAAATGGACATGAATCTTATGAAACTGACATCAACATTTAAAAAAAGAGTTTATACATGCAACAGCTCTTTGAAATCCTTTTACACTAGGATGGTATTCCCTACCTATTTAAAAGAAATTTAAAAAAAAACATATCTGGGAAAGAGAAACCCTATTTTAGAATGTTTTCTGATGTTAATTTATATCCTCAGTGCCTAATGGAGGAACTTGCATATTGCAGAGCCTCATTAAATATGTGCAGTTTTGAAAGAAGAATCCTGCCTTTCCTTTTGCTAAATCTAAATGAGGGGATAATCTTGAAACTAAAAGATAAGGACCCATAACCTATCCTCCGATATTCACATCTTTGTGGTAAAGGAACAGTTTAACTTGGTGGGAGCAAAATATGCCGCAGTAGCACCTACTTTCTTCCTTCAGCCTGTATTAAGAAGATACATGAACTATAATCAAACACAGGATTGATGGTGTCAATATTATACCGTAAGAAATGGCATATTGGCAAACCTTAAAGCACAATTAAATGAGGCAAGAGGAGAGAAAAAGGCAAAAAAAATCTGGGTCTCAAATTTCTTATCATTCAATTATTCTCCCTGGGAGGAAGGAGAGACAGGAGGGAGGAAAAAAGGAAGAAGGAAGGAGGAAAAGAAAGCGAGTCACTCAGAGAACAATCTTGAGAATTTATCCTGCGGATTGGCCAAACCAAAAAAAAGTATATTAAGTGAGTTTAAGGGTTTCCTGACAGTCTGATAAAGAGATAAATGTTATACAAGGGGATAATTAAATGGAATACTTATTTTGTTACTATCATCTTCTAGGGGAAAAAAATGGAGAATGAAATTAACAGCAAAACATTGACCAATTAAGAATTTGAATACTGATAACATCACCTAGAAATTTAAATTCACAAAACCATACAGTATAGTACTTATGGGCTATTTAAGGAAATTTTCCAGATCAGTTTTACTATCAGATTTTTCACCTTTAGAATCCGAACAAAATGGTGCCCCTCTCTCCCACTCCCCCATCCCATTTAGCAAATGGGGCCAGATGCAGCTTCACCGTACATCCATGGTGAAGGCCATTCCTCAGCCACCTTGCTGTAGTGTTTGATATTCCAAGACTTATAAAATAAAAACAGAAATATTGATCACAGTGTACTCTCATTGTCATGGTCTGATTATAAAAATAACAGCCATTATAAAAATCTCATTGTATGATATGTGTATTAAACATATTTATAAATTATAAATGTAACATAAAATGCTGATAAATAAAAGTAGGTTCCGATTAAGTATCATTAAAAATTGACTTTATGAGGGCAAGAGGGTTGAGGAGGATTCAGAGAATCATGATCCTATAGAGATTTTGTAAGCATTTCAGAATAAAAATATGTAGATGTTTTAATTGTGTAAATATAAAAGCTGGTATGCAGAAGTTATTCTTCTTTGTACTTATTCATCTTTAATGTTCTATAAAGTGAAATGTGAAGTAATATTTCCCTAGATAAATGGTTTTATGTGGATTTCAATCATATTCTAACTCAAATATCTGCATAAATATCAGCTTCAATATGAATTGTCACTGAGGTTATTATTTTTTGTTTTTATTGTGGATTATTATATTAATCATGTATTAACCTTGTTTATACTTTTTAAAGATAAAATATTAGCTGTTACCTTTGAAAACTGAGTTGATAGTTAGACTCTGGAAATAAAATTAACCTGCAGTTGTGTCATAAAAATATTACTTCTAGATGAACCGGTTTGCAAAGCAGAAATAGAGACACAGGTGTAGAGAACAAACGTATGGACACCAGGGGGGGAAAGTTGAGGTGGGGGTGGGGGTGTGATGAATTGGGAGATTGGGATTGACATGTATACACTGATGTGTATAAAATGGATGACTAATAAGAACCTGCTGTATAAATAAATAAATAAATAAATTCAAAATAAATAAAATATTACTTCTGAAGTATATTCTCACAGGATATTTTTCCTTTTGAACATGTTATGCTTTGAAATAAATGATAAAGTGTATTACTGAGGTTTCAAAATGCTGTGTGGCGATAGTAAAGACAGCATCAGCAGAAGTTGGCATTAGAATTTCGCATGGTAGCCAGAGTACTGACTGCCACCTTCAGACTAAGATGACAGGGGCTTCCCTGGTGGCGCAGTGGTTGAGAGTCTGCCTGCTGATGCAGGGGACACGGGTTCGTGCCCCGGCCCGGGAAGATACCACATGCCGCCGAGCGGCTGGGCCCGTGAGCCATGGCCGCTGAGCCTGCGCGTCCGGAGCCTGTGCTCCGCAACGGGAGAGGCCACAACAGTGAGAGGCCCGCGTACCGCAAAAAAAAAAAAAAAAGACTAAGATGACAAACCAAAAACACTAGCTTTGACAATCCACAAGATTGCTACGACCTCTCGTTAAAAAGCATGATTACACAGATGTGAAATTGGTTCTCACTCATTGTCAGTCTTTTCTTTCTCTCTTGAATAAAATCTCTGTTAACAGAAAAGAGCTTTGACCGGTGCTGTGCTAAACAGGATGAAGTGAAAACTCTTATGGGTGTAATAAAAGATATGAATAAACCCCGGTTCAGCCTGGGGAACTGAATGTAAGCACAGCTGCAGAGGGAACCTTGAGAAAAATGTTACCATCTGTCATCATTTTCTTCAACAGGTGCTTGTAGTTTTTCTTCTTTTTCTAAATCACAAAAGCCTTGTTACTTCAAACATTCCTGTTTGTAATATGCATTTCTATAATAAGTGTTATGGTAGTTTAATAATATTGATAGTATAATAATAGATATTTTTGTGTTCAAGAGAATCTTTGATCCTAAAAAACCATAAAACCGTATAAACAAACTATATAAACATAATCTGCAGATTTCATTATAAGCTGATTTTAATAAGTTATTTCTTCACTAATCTTGGAAATTTGAGAGGAATGTCAAAACAGAAGGGGCTTGTCTTCCAGAAACCACTTCAGATAAAACTGAAACTCTCTAGCTCTAAGAAGGGATCTGTTAAATGGCTGCCAGAACACCAAAGTGTGAGCCCTATTAGCTTGCGTTCCACGAGGGGCCCACCTGAGCAATCTGTTTGTCCTTTAAGTGCCACCTTCTGGAAATACACATCCTGAATTTTCTCCCACAGCCAATGATCTCATTTTAGTTTTCATATGGGTCATTTAAGACTTTGCTATAATTACAGAATTATCAGATAAAGTGTAAAATGAAACCTTTGACTCTATCTCTAACAATAGACTTCAATGGAAAAAACAATTCCAAATCTTACCATTGACATAAGATGTTACTTCACTTTCACCGTATTCCATCATTTTAATTTTTAAAATAATTTAGATGACTTCTCTTAATTTTCCATGACCAGTTTATGAAAGGAATAAATTTTGAAGAGAAGGCCCCTTCCTTCCTGCCTTCTTCCTCTCCTTTTTTCCAACACATATTTTATTGCATGGCTACTATTCCTCATCCCTGTTGTAGGGCTGAGAGCACATGATTGTACAGTATAGGCAGTATAAGACAAAGTCCTTATTATAATCAAACTGACAGTGGAGTTGCAGGATAAGCAGACAATTTTTTAAATTTAAATAACAATATAACCAAAAATATTTTGATAAGTGCTTATAGGAAAATAAAACAGAGATTCTAGATTGGAAAGCCTTTGGGTTGAGGGATCAGAAAAGTCACCACTGAGACACTGAGACTTACTTTGAGAAATAAACTACAGTTAGGAGCCAGCCATGGAAAGTGAGGAGGAAGTAGGTCCAGGAAGAGAGAGCAGCTATTGGAAAGGACCTAGAAGGGGGCGAAGCGAGGTTTATCCAGTTTGGTGGAGCAAATAAAAACCGGGGTGACTGAGCTGTAGTGCCTGGAACAGAAAAATGAGGTCAACAGGGATCAAATGAGGCCCCAGATGTTGTGAACGCCTTACAGGTCAGTATAGGGAGTTCAGATTTAATACTAAAAACTTATATAGAAGTTATTTGAGCTTGAAGCAGAAAGTGACATATTCTGATTGACATGAAAATATATATATACGTGTGTGTGTGTGTGTGTGTGTGTGTGTATTACTGTGGCTACCGTGTGGAGAATGAAGAGAAGAAAAAAGAAGAGCCATGGTCAGAAGACAGGAGTCACACAGTGGTCCCAGGGGTTCAAGCTTGAGTGGTAGTAGTAAAACTGAAGTCGGACATGGGCAGGTTTTAGATTTAGTTTGGAGGAAGAGTCAATAGAATCTGAAGAGGTGGGTTTTATATGTGGGAAGAAGAAAGGAGAAGAAACAAGGATGACCCCTAATTTTTGACTGGAGGTACCCGGAGGTGCCATTTACTGAGATGGGGAAGGCTGGGGAAGAAGCAGATTTAAGATGCTACCTAGACCTCCAGGTGAGAAGGTCAGGAGGCAGAGAATATGTAGACTGTTCTTAGATCAAAAAAATGCATCAACCAGGCTTCCGAAACTTACCGACTTTATATTCAGCCTTGAATATAAAGGCTCCTGAAGCCCTCCAAATTCTTTTGAGTATATACAAGTCATAAGACATTCTTTTTTTCATTTTTTCGGTTTCAAAACCAATACATATTCACTATATATGATTAACATATATTCACTAATATAATTCAAATATACTGAAATATATAGTAGGGAAAGAAATGATATACTCTCACAACTAATGTAAAGATTCAATGCACACCCACACAGACAACAGACCTTCTTGAGGCAGGTTGAAAAAACAACATAGACAGTTTCATAGTTGCTAATGTCTTCCCTTCTGTTAATTTCTAGAATAACCTAAAAGCAAGATTGTGGAGTAAATTTCTTTTCAGCATCACACTCAAGTTGGAAGACAGCCTGAAGGATACCTAATCCTAGTTCCCATCAAAAGGATTTCTCGCAAAAATGTTTTTAAGAGAGGATCACACAGTATTCAATACCTCCAGTGACAAAGCTCATGAGTTTACAATCTCACAAGGCAACTCATTCAATTTTAATACCTCTGATGGTCAGAAATGTATTTCTTATACTAACCTAAAATAGAGTATACTAATTGGGCCTTTTTTCTTCCTTCTGGAACCTAATAGGTAGCATCTAATCCATATTTCTTGAGGAAGACTGTCCACTATTTCAAAGGCAATGATCATGTCTTTTCTAATTGTTCTTTTTCCAAGCAAACATTGCCAGTGGTCTCCCATTACTCAAGTACCCCAATTTCCAGAGATTTCAATCATCCTTGTAATTCTCCTTTAGAATGATCCAGCTCACCCACACATCCTTTAAAGAAGTTATTCAAGAAGGTATCTTCTGTTACCATTAGCCTAGTACAGATTACAATGTCAGTATTACTTCCCTTGATGTAAACGTAGAGTTTATAGGCTAATATTGCATATTTGTGTTCAACAAGCACATCTTCTGAGCTTAAGAACTAATATTTAGACCTTTTTCATACGAATTCCAATTAAGTCCAATTTTACACATTTTGTACATACACAACTAATCTTTAAACCAAGTATTTAACTTTATTTGTATTCTCAGTGAATTTTTAACTTTTAGTTTCCTTCCGTTATTTTAATATATCACTATCTTTTGAGTCCTTATTCTGTGGACTAATGTAGGCAGTCTGTTATCAACATGTTGTGACATCCTAAGAGACCTGCCAATTACTTTAGAATCATTCAGACACACCATTGATTTATTACCACAACTACAGGTTGGTTCAGCAAATCAAATGCAAAAGCAAATGCAGTCTTGTGAGTATAACTTGTGTTTATTGAAACCATGCTGACCTCAAGCCACAAACCAACTGCTTAGGGCCAAGCATTCACAAACCAGTTGCTTAAAGTTTGTCCTTGAATTTCCTCAAAAATTACTATGAATCTCCCCCATCTATTCCTTCAGTAGATATTTTTCCCCAAGTCGAAAATCTGGGACATTTCTCTCCATGTAATCAGCTGACAATTCTGATATTTCACTAAGTGACTCATTATAATAATACCTTGTATTTATTGATTATTTTTAATGTGCCACATACTCTGCTAAGAGCTTTACATGCCTATTTCATTTAATCCTCACAAAAACCCCATGCGTTAGATATAATTCCCTTCTTCATAAAGGGAACTGTCACTTAAGTGACAGAGGCGTTAAGGAGTTTGCCGAGGGCCACACAAGGAGTAAGTAGCAAGCAGTGCTGGGATTCAGAGCAGGACTTCCTGCTTTTAGCTGCTCAGCAGGTATTTCCTGAGGACCTGCCAGGCACATGGACTCTTTCCTGGTCCCTCAGGAAGATTGTGCCAGCACTGACATACTCATCAACCTGTAAATGTCCCACCCACACCCTAATAAAACACTAATTATCCACCACTCCTACTCCTTTCCTCCTTCTCCCTACTGCAGCTATAGCTTTAGGGCATTTCACTTCTTATTAGTAACCTTGGAAAATGAAGGAGGGAAGGAAAAGAATATCTATTTATGTAACTAGAAAGACACTTCAGAATTTTTCCAAATACAAAGGGAGTCCATTTTGTCACTGGTAATTCTAAAAAAAGATTTTAGAGCAGAACACGCTTCTTGAACAGGCTGAGAAATTATCTAAGACTTTCATTTATTAATATTCCTTTAATGCCCTGTGGCCATATATAACTTATGAATTTTAGACTCTGTGTGGGCAGATATTCCTGTTGCTTAGAAATATAGCAGCTAGTACCGACTGACAAAAGGTGTGTAGGAATGGTAGAGGGCTATGAGGAGGAGGGAGATTTCTGGCTCAGCATGTTGTAAAATACACCACTACCCACAGTTCTTCCATTGCTGCTCTCGTTTCAGCATGTACTTTTGAGAAAATACTTAGAATTACCAGCAAATTTGTTGAACATTTCAGAAGTGTTTCAACTCTAGAAAAACCCACTTTATTTTTCTACTTTACAAAATAATCTTAAATATCTAAGCATATGTTTGCCCTTGCTTCAGACATCAAGTGGTCACTCTGAATTGCTTTGTCCAGAATCCTGCTATGCGTCCCCATGCCCGGCGCCTGGAATAGTCCAAGCTTCTATAAGTGGACTGGACCACACAGGAGTCACCTGATTCTGATCAAAGAGCCTAACCACGTAAGGTCAGTAGTTCCCGAACCCGTCTGCACATTTCAGAATTGTCTTCACAGAGTCAATTAAGAAACTTTAAAATATATTAATGCCTGTGTCCACCCGCCCAGAGATTGTGATTTAATGTGTATTAAGGAGGGATGGGGGTTGCCTGGACAATGAAATTTTTAAAAGACGCCCAGGTGATTCTAATGTGCAAATTTGGGAATTTCTGACATAGGAAGTATCTTTCCCAGTTCTCAGTCTTCCATTAGCTCTGCCTGCTCACCACTGGATTCCAATCCACCGTAGCACAGATCTATCTTGGCCCTGCCCAAAGGGATCTGGATGTCCAAAGTACCAGAGGCCTTGCTTCTACATGGTTTCATCTACCAAGAGCTTCCTTGTATGAGTGGGTTTCTGTGCATGAATTTTGCAGGGGGGAAAATGGTAGCAATTTTAGTTGTATCTAAGAAACTTAGACTTGCAAGTTTTAGTCTAAAAATTGCCTGAAAGATGGAAATCCCCCAGACGCATGTGGTTTTGTTGCTCTAGCTTATCCAAGTCCTTTAGCTCTCTCATATTATTGAAGACGAGAAAGAACACAGAATATAAGAGAAAAACATTCATACCTAGTATTAAGAAAGAAACTCCTATGAAATCACTGAGTCTCTAGATCAAAGCCTGAAAGACTCTAGTTGAGCTTACTAAACATCTGTGTAACAATGCCACAGAAATAGAAAAGAGAGCTCATATGGTTCAGACACATTAATTATATTTCCTCCAGGTAGGCAGTCTCCTATATTCAAGGTCTACTGAGTCCTTTGATCTTCTTCATAGTATAGATATTTTGAATTGTAAACACTATGGTTAATCTTGAAAGACAGCCTTTAAAACTTGGGATATTTGTTTTCCTCCATGTTTTGATTATAAGCATCCCAATCTAAAACAGCCACACTGCTTCTCCTTATCACATCACCCTATTTTAATTCTCTGCACAGCAGTTACCACTTTCTGATATTTTTGTTGCTTGTTTATTTGTTTATCCCCCATCAAAATGTGAGCCCCCTGATACCACTGATTTCCTCTCACTAAATGCTATATCCCCAGCATCTAGAACCGTTCACTAAACATTGGTCAAGTGAATGAATGAACATTCTAACATTCTCTGCCTATCGGTGAGTACTTTACTAAAACAGTCATATGCAAGTCCCAAATGATTCTCATGCTGTGTGGCCTGGAGCCTCAGGTTTATACATCTACAAAATGGGAGAAATAAGATATTGACCTTATAGGGCTATTGTGAGAATTACATGAGATAACACACTTTAAGGACTTATCATAATGTATGGCATATATTAAGAACTCCATGAGGGACTACCCTGGTGGTCCAGTGGTAAGAATCTGCCTTCCAGTGCAGGGGACAAGGGTTCAATCCCTGGTCAGGGAACTAAGATCCCACGTGCTGCGGGCCAACTAAGCCCGTGCACCACAACTACTGAGCTTATGCGCCTCAACTAGGGCCCACGTGCTTCCAACTACAGAGCCCACGCACCCTGGAGCCTGTGTGCCACAACTAGAGAAGAGAAAACCCGCACGTCACAACTAGAGAGAAGCCCGCTACCACAACGAAAGATCCCACACACCTCAATGAAGACCCCGCACGCTGCAACTAAGACCCTACACAGCCAAAAAAAAAACCAAGAACTCCATGAATGAAAAATCATATCATAGAAATGTGTATCTATGACATTCATAGTACAACAAAAGTAGTAAGAGAGATACTATGATTTTATCACTTTTTAAAAATGCATTTTATTAACATGTTTTTTCACTATTGAGGAAGAAAACTGTTAATATGTTTTTATGTAAGCTACCAGTTGCTTATAGGAGAAGAAAGACCACCAAACCAGGACTGAGAGGAAATGAATCCAGGCTACTGATCTGTATGGCCTCCAACAAGTTGTTTAATAGGTACCTAAGGCCTAGTTTCTTAACTGTAAAATTGGGGTGGGGGTGGTTTAGGAAATTTAAGAGGAATCAACTGAACTCTGAGCTCTTATGAGCAGCAAGTAAATGCCCAAACCATCAACATTTAACTTGTAAAAGCAAACATTGTTTAAAGATTTTCTCATAATTTTTGGCTACATTAGATGACTACAAAAGACCTCAGTAGTAAATTAAATTTGGTCTATACATTATTTGCACAGCACTCATATACAATCCCATTTTTACAGTTAACAAAAAGTGATATATTTGAAGTTATTTTTATTTTTGTAGAATTCTCTGCTTATGTGTGTGCTGTATGTTGTCCTAAAAAAAAAAAGCTTTTTTTTCCCAGTCTATTTTAAAATTTAACAAGTTAAAAAGACATAGATTGGGAAGAGGTTTCCTGGAGAAATATTCTCTGTTTAAAAGTTCTGTACTAATTATTTTTTAAAAGTTAAAATAAACAGCATTGTGAGGCATCCATAGGCAGAGGTGTTTGTTTGGTTTTTGTTTTTACATATGGATCAAACATTTCCAGAAACATGATATATAATGAATTCATTCCTTTTGCCAGCAACTTTATTTTAATAGGGCTCTATTACAAATGATGAATCAATAAACCACCGTTCACTTTCTTTGAAGTGGACTCTTGCTTCTCCTTCCAAGAATACAGAAATAGCCTGTTGGTTGCCTGAAGTCTTAAACCTTCATGGTCAATTCAGGTGCTCTGTTCTCTTGGCTCTTACTCTGCCCTTTCCTCAGCCTGGCGCTGTGAAATCATCTGCTCTTCCAGGGAGAACCACACAGCTGAAGAGTATCCTGGTGTGTTCCTGTTCCAGCTTACATTGGTGCATGTGTACTTATTACTAACGCACAAAGCATGAAGCTTGGAGAGGTCCCTTTGTCATCTGGAAATTGATGGGGTGGGGGGGGAGAGGACTTAATTTGAAGATTTATAAATATCTCCTAACAAAGCCCCGGCTGAGCTGCGTCAGGGTTGCACACCCTCTTCGCCTTTCCCTTTACAGCTTTTCAATTTGCTTTCCAAACATTTCTTTGTTGCCGTTGGCCCCGGTGCACTTAAAAGAAGCACATCGTTAACCGCAAAGAATGCTCACTGTTTTCTGTGATTTCAAATCACAGCATAATTTCCAAGCACTTCCTCACGGAGCAGCCCTGCAGCAATTACCCCGCTGCTGAAGACTTCCTTCTCATCACAGAAAAGTTTCAGTCGTAGCGACCGCCAACCAGCAAGGCTGTAACAAATGATGACATAGGTTTCAGCCTCCATTCCGCAGCGATTTACACCCCCAAAGGAAGAGTGAATCCATTTTTGTGCAAATTCAACAGGCACATCTGACAATGCTGCCCTCTTCTCCAACTCACACAAACTAGGCATTCATCAACCCGGATTACTTCCCCCAAATGGGGACTCACAGTTGCTAAGTGGCTTGGGTCGGGGTGGGATCGCTCTGTGTCAAAAAGGGGCAAAGTACAAGGAAAGGACACGAATCCGAGTGCATCAGGGAAGTTAGAGTTGAGTTAATTCATTGAGACAAAATAGCGAGGCTTTCCAAAGCCGAGGCAAGAGGAAAGACCGCTTCCCACCCTCACCCGTGGCCGTTCTGTGAAACACACGGTCTCGAAACTAACCTCAGCAGCATCCCAGGGGTAACGTGTCCCCAGGTGTAACCCGATCCAGAACAACTTACCCGCCAGGGTACGCTGGGACGGGCTTTACTTCACAACCGCGTTTCTCTCTTTCCTTTCCCATTTTGATGGTACCTGGTTATACACCCTTTGAAGAAATATCTCCAGACAGGGTCGGAGGGTTACAAAACGGGCAGGGCAAATTTCCACAATACCTCATCCCTGGGTGTGGTGTTAAGGATGTCCAAGCCAGTATACTGCCTTGAGGCAAGGAAATCAAAATCTGATTTTTCACTCCACAACTCTACAAGCAAGTGTCGCGCTGCCCTCTGGAGATAGTCTCATTGGGTCCAGCCCTGAATTAGTGATAGGCAACCACTGAAAAACGTGGGTTTGTGGAGGTTGAGAACTCTTTTTCTGGGGGGAGGGGTGGAAGGAATGGGGTCTAGGAGGACTAACCATTCACTAACTTCTTGTGAGTAATGCGCGCACGCGCGTGCGTGCATGCGTGCGTGTGTGTGTGTGTGTGTGTGTGTGTGTGTGTGTGAGGGGCGGGGGGGGGGAACTGATCTGTATGGCCTCCAACAAGTTGTTTAATAGGTACCTAAGGCCTAGTTTCTTAACTGTAAAATTGGGGTGGGGGTGGTTTAGGAAATTTAAGAGGAATCAACTGAACTCTGAGCTCTTATGAGCAGCAAGTAAATGCCCAAACCATCAACATTTAACTTGTAAAAGCAAACATTGTTTAAAGATTTTCTCATAATTTTTGGCTACATTAGATGACTACAAAAGACCTCAGTAGTAAATTAAATTTGGTCTATACATTATTTGCACAGCACTCATATACAATCCCATTTTTACAGTTAACAAAAAGTGATATATTTGAAGTTATTTTTATTTTTGTAGAATTCTCTGCTTATGTGTGTGCTGTATGTTGTCCTAAAAAAAAAAAGCTTTTTTTTCCCAGTCTATTTTAAAATTTAACAAGTTAAAAAGACATAGATTGGGAAGAGGTTTCCTGGAGAAATATTCTCTGTTTAAAAGTTCTGTACTAATTATTTTTTAAAAGTTAAAATAAACAGCATTGTGAGGCATCCATAGGCAGAGGTGTTTGTTTGGTTTTTGTTTTTACATATGGATCAAACATTTCCAGAAACATGATATATAATGAATTCATTCCTTTTGCCAGCAACTTTATTTTAATAGGGCTCTATTACAAATGATGAATCAATAAACCACCGTTCACTTTCTTTGAAGTGGACTCTTGCTTCTCCTTCCAAGAATACAGAAATAGCCTGTTGGTTGCCTGAAGTCTTAAACCTTCATGGTCAATTCAGGTGCTCTGTTCTCTTGGCTCTTACTCTGCCCTTTCCTCAGCCTGGCGCTGTGAAATCATCTGCTCTTCCAGGGAGAACCACACAGCTGAAGAGTATCCTGGTGTGTTCCTGTTCCAGCTTACATTGGTGCATGTGTACTTATTACTAACGCACAAAGCATGAAGCTTGGAGAGGTCCCTTTGTCATCTGGAAATTGATGGGGTGGGGGGGGAGAGGACTTAATTTGAAGATTTATAAATATCTCCTAACAAAGCCCCGGCTGAGCTGCGTCAGGGTTGCACACCCTCTTCGCCTTTCCCTTTACAGCTTTTCAATTTGCTTTCCAAACATTTCTTTGTTGCCGTTGGCCCCGGTGCACTTAAAAGAAGCACATCGTTAACCGCAAAGAATGCTCACTGTTTTCTGTGATTTCAAATCACAGCATAATTTCCAAGCACTTCCTCACGGAGCAGCCCTGCAGCAATTACCCCGCTGCTGAAGACTTCCTTCTCATCACAGAAAAGTTTCAGTCGTAGCGACCGCCAACCAGCAAGGCTGTAACAAATGATGACATAGGTTTCAGCCTCCATTCCGCAGCGATTTACACCCCCAAAGGAAGAGTGAATCCATTTTTGTGCAAATTCAACAGGCACATCTGACAATGCTGCCCTCTTCTCCAACTCACACAAACTAGGCATTCATCAACCCGGATTACTTCCCCCAAATGGGGACTCACAGTTGCTAAGTGGCTTGGGTCGGGGTGGGATCGCTCTGTGTCAAAAAGGGGCAAAGTACAAGGAAAGGACACGAATCCGAGTGCATCAGGGAAGTTAGAGTTGAGTTAATTCATTGAGACAAAATAGCGAGGCTTTCCAAAGCCGAGGCAAGAGGAAAGACCGCTTCCCACCCTCACCCGTGGCCGTTCTGTGAAACACACGGTCTCGAAACTAACCTCAGCAGCATCCCAGGGGTAACGTGTCCCCAGGTGTAACCCGATCCAGAACAACTTACCCGCCAGGGTACGCTGGGACGGGCTTTACTTCACAACCGCGTTTCTCTCTTTCCTTTCCCATTTTGATGGTACCTGGTTATACACCCTTTGAAGAAATATCTCCAGACAGGGTCGGAGGGTTACAAAACGGGCAGGGCAAATTTCCACAATACCTCATCCCTGGGTGTGGTGTTAAGGATGTCCAAGCCAGTATACTGCCTTGAGGCAAGGAAATCAAAATCTGATTTTTCACTCCACAACTCTACAAGCAAGTGTCGCGCTGCCCTCTGGAGATAGTCTCATTGGGTCCAGCCCTGAATTAGTGATAGGCAACCACTGAAAAACGTGGGTTTGTGGAGGTTGAGAACTCTTTTTCTGGGGGGAGGGGTGGAAGGAATGGGGTCTAGGAGGACTAACCATTCACTAACTTCTTGTGAGTAATGCGCGCACGCGCGTGCGTGCATGCGTGCGTGTGTGTGTGTGTGTGTGTGTGTGTGTGTGTGTGAAGGGCGGGGGGGAGGAAAGAGGTGAAAAAGTAAGCTCTTGCCTCCCAAACCGAGCAGTGTCAAGAGAGAGTGACTACATGGTGACAGGTACTCAGAAGCGGTGGTGGAAGAGAACTGGCAAGTTGGTGACGATGGGTGTGGTTGCATGGATTTTCCGAAGATGGCCACACTAATAGCTTCCCCTCCCACGTGACCTCCTCACAGCATGATGTTGAGGTGGCGTCTACAGTCTCTCTTCAATCCAGTGGGACTGTGACTATAGCAGAAGACACAGTCCGTGATTCCATGGCTAAATTATAAAGGGCCATCCAGTTTCCACCTGGGCCTCTCAAGATGTTCACTCTTGGGACCCAGCCACTCTGCTGGGAGGAAGCCAGGCAGCTACATGGAGAGGCCACGTTCCCGCCACAGTACCAGCGGAGGTCCAGGCAATAGCCGGCATCAAATGCCAGTCAGACAAACCAGTGAGAGAGCCTCCAGATGACTCAAGCACTCACCTTGGAGCTGACACCACGTGGAGCAAGGAAGACCTGTCACCCCTAAGTCCTGCTCAAATTGCAGCTTTGTGAGCAAAATAAGCCACTGTGTTACGGGGTGCTTTGTTACACAATGATAGCCAACCAAAAGAAGGGGCAAGGTCCCCTCTGACACTGGACGTTTCTTGACAGAGAATAAATCTGGCCTGAAGAGAAATGGGACCTGCCTCTCTGTCTTTTCTGGATTTTCATAATTTGGGTTGATTCTTTATTAACTTTAGCTTTTTTTTCCTCTTGGTCCCAGATGAAGCTGTCCATGGGATATATCTCAACTGAAATCGTGTATGTATATGTGCACTACAGGGTGCTTTGTACAAATTTGAATTGTGGCTGCTATTTACTAATCAGAAGGTTTTACTTATACACACACACACAAACGAAAAATCTTTCTTCTCTTGGGACTTCCCTGGTGGTGCAGGGGTTAAGAATCTGCCTGCCAATGCAGGGGACACAGGTTCGAGCCGTGGTCCGGGAAGATCCCACATGCCATGGCTCCATGCGCCACAACTACTGAGCCTGCACTCTAGAGCCCGTGAGCCACAGCTACTGAGCCTGCATGCTACAACTACTGAAGCCCGCGCGCCTAGAGCCCGTGTTCCACAACAACAGAAGCCACCGCAATAAGAAGCCTGCGCACCTCAAGGAAGAGCAGCTCGCCGCAACTAGAGAAAGTCCACGCGCAGCAATGAAGACCCAATGCAACAGAGAATAAATAAGTTAAATAAATAAATTTTAAAAAAACTTTCTTCTCTCAAAAAAAAACAAAAGGAAGATCTGGCAATACTCGATTTGCATTCCTACATAACAGTAATTCACATGCAAAAACTCGGGTTTCTTCTCTCCCCTCTACTCTGCTGCATTACAGTCCTGCCTGTTCCACTCAAGACGTGCCACTCTTTTACATTTGCTGCTTGACCTCTACATGAATTTGGGTTTATGACATCTGTTTCAACGACAATTCTCTGCCTGGCTGGTTAGGATTTATTCTTATATAGTTATCCAGGAGTTAACATTCTATTGAAAAGAAGAGTTTAAGATCATCAGTTTAATAATCAACTGAGTTTAATAATCATCATTATTAAAACTCATAATAAAAGAATAAAAAATATGTAAAGGTCAAGTTTTTTTTAATTAAATAAGAAAGGATGAAATAAAATATATGGAAAATAGCCACAAGGGGAGGTGACTAGGATGTCAACTTAGGTTGTTATCATACACTCTGATGCCATCCTACATTGTGCCCCAGAAGCCAATGCTTTTTGTTGTATTGTTTCACGCAAAATTTGTTCTTATTGGGAGTAAAATTACCCAAAATTCAGTCTACTAGTGGAATCACATACACAATGTTTAACAACCCTATTTACCTTTTGGTATAGTTGCTGAGGATACCCTTATCACACCATTGCATGAAGAATCTCAAATCAATAGTTTCTAGGGGGAAGATACAATTTCAAGAGTTGGAAAATGGAATCACCCAGCCTGGATGATCCAGCTGGAACTGATACATTTCTTTTTATTTTTAGTGTCTGGGGTCTTTCATTTTATTAAAGAGGTTTTTAATAAATTTTCTTTCTCCTTAACTGATAAGCATAATTTTTATTGTATATTATATGTCCTAAAATGAATGGGATGCTTAAAAAATGGAATAGTAAAGGAAGTCAGTCAACTAAGAAAATGGTGATCCTTTATACATGAAAATAAAGATTTCATCTCCTTAGGAATAAAAAGAGGGGAAAGTCCTACTTCGTGCTCATTAAATATATTGGGAAAGGATCCATTTCCAAGGCTTATTTCATAGTGATATGTGTTCAGTAATCACTTTAAGAAAAGTTCTATGTTTCAAAACCCATCTAAAGAGCACTTAATTAATTCTTATGTGATCTTTATGAAGAACCACCAACAGTGTGAAAATACTGTAGTTTAACAAACCCTATGTTTGTGGTGTGCCCATAATGGCATGTTGAAACAGAATTCTACTCTTAGTCTTTCATTTGATATCAAATTGGATGGGCTTTCTAGAACTGCTACTCTTCTGGGGAAAACAATATCAAGTTATCTTTTAAAGTACACATGCTCTGTTTTATGATATCACTATAGTAAGACTTGCCCCCTTCAACAAAACATGCAAGGATAGTTAAGGGGCATTTGACTCTCCCCACCCTAAAAAACCAAACAAACAAACAAAAAGATGTGGCTCAACAGGTGTTTAAATACAGTATTGTCTACTTCATATCAGAAGCGAGCTAAGTTATTCAGCTAGTGAGGCCTGTGTTTGGGGTCAAATTCTTGGTTTACAAATTTAATGTCTGAGATGCTCCAGAAGGAGAAAATTTATACATCAATGACTTCAACAGAGTGTAATCCTCATATAACTTTACTTTCTTGGAGTTGTCCTTATTTGGGGGAGGAAAGGACTAATTTATGAAAATATAGACAACAGAATGGTTTTAAAGTTTTTATTGCTGTCATTTTTTAAAATTTCTAGCCGGAGTTAAAAGCCCAATGCCAAAATTAGCGTTAAAAATTAATTGCAGAATGTTGTGGAAATCAAACTTAGAAGTCAGAAATAAAATTACTGAGAACTGCTCTTTGAAATCCATCGTGCACATCGATTTTAACATCATCAAAGCCTTAACACAATGCCAGAACAACTAGTTTTCATCTGGCTCAAGAGACTTTTGGCAATGGTCAGCATTTTTGGATGAACTTTGATAAGCAATACTATATTTACCACGATGTTACGTCGTCGTGGAGAAGTGTCCAAATGTCGGTCAAGATCGAACAGACAAAGATGTCCAGAAAACCTACCTACCTAATCATTCTGGTCATCTCATAATTTTAAAAAAATTTTTTTCCTACTCATAAAAACATCTCTGAACAGGCAACGACTCTACTCGGGCTCTTTCAAAGCAAAACGGTAGCTGTCAAATTAATTCTGTTAGCTATTAAAGTAAGTGGAAAGTTTTGCCACTTAATAGGGGGTTTTGCCTGGGGACTCCAGGTTTTGTAGGTTTTGCGGCTTCCTAAACGGCTCTCAGAATAGCAAGCTCCTAGCGTTTCTTGGGGGCCTTTCCATTCATTTCTCGGGTAAGGTAGCTGACCCGGCCCGCGAGCCAGGAGGCTTCAGAATAGCCGAGATGTGGGAAGTTCTGAGATCCCCGACCCTCGATAGCAAGACAGCAAATGCTACAGCTCTCCGGTCCCTTCAACCCTGAGAGCTGTCCCGTTAGGCCCCCAAAGCCGGGGTCCCTCTCCTTTCCTGAGAGGGATGAAGGGGGGTGCGTGGCAGGTGTGTACCTGGGGGATGTATTAAGTGGGGCGCTGGGGACAGAAAAGTGTTCAGAGACTTTTGCTGCCTGGGGTCACCGTGCTCAGCGGTGAAACCTGGGCGCCGGACGCTACAGGAGCGGACGGCGAAGGCAAACGCGTGCCGGGCAGGGCCGGCGGGGCGCGCCGGCGTCCAGTCTCGGCCGGAGGGAAAGCCGGGTGGCCCGGGGTCGGGACCGGCCGGGGCGCGGCGGGGCGGCTCCGGGAGGGGACGCGCTTACCTGGAGGTAGGGCCGCCCGCGGAGCACCCCGCCCACGACGATGTCGGCCGCGGCCATGGTCCCGGTGGGCGAGAAGCCGAAGCCCACGTAGCCGGCGGTGCGCACCTCGAGGCGGAAGGCTAGCCGGCCGCCCCGCGGGCCCCAGCTCAGCCAGTACTTGCCCTCCGAGTCGAGGAGGGTGCGATGCGGGAAGGGCCGGCCCGAGCCCCCCGCCGCCGCGCCGGGGAGCAGGCCGCACAGTAGGAGCAGCGGCCAGCGGCACATCCTCGGGCGCGTCCCGCCTCGCGGCACCTGGGCTCCCGCCGCCTGGAACGCGCTGGGCGCACGCCGAGCGGCGGCCGAGAGCCGGCGGCTGGGCACCGCCCCCCGTCCCGCCCGCCGGGAGGGGCCGGGCCGCCCCGCCCTCCGTCCCAGGCCCGGGCGGCCCGCCAGCCCGTCGGCCGGGGTCCCGCCGATTCCAGCTGCGTCCCGCCCTTGCCGCCCGTCCATCTGCCACCCCGCGCCCCTGATTTGGTCCCCGAGGTGGGATTCAGTGGGGAGCGGAGCCACGGACGTCCTGGAAGGAGAGAGGAGGAGGTGGAAGCCGAGGCGAGGGGGTCGGAGGCAGAGGGAAAAGGAGCGGGGAGAGTGAGCACGTCCTGGGGAGCAGGGGGCGGGGATCCCAGGGGAAAGAGTAAGAAATTGCCGAGAGAGGGTACGTTTAGCTTAGCCGAGGAGGGGAGGACCTGAGTAATCAAAGGGATAATCCTGGGTTTGCTGGAGGGCAAGTAAGAGAAAGTCCCGTCCAGGGTTAACCGCTTGATATTTCGGTATTCGCTGTCGTCGATTTTCCGAAACCACTGTACACAGCGATGCCTCTACCCCGCCGGGAACGCAGTGCACCTCGTCCAGCGCATCTCTCTCACCCTTTCATCGAGTCTGGAGAGATCGGGTCCCTGACGGCAGGAGTCAGCACCTTGCCTCTTCTGCCTGGTTTTTGTTTGATTTGGTTTGGTCTTGAGGGGACAAATTCTGCCAAACCACTCTGCCATCAGCAAATAGGTCAGGGTTGAAGCATCATTTGGGAGTTAGATTTTAATTTGATATCCTCGTTTCCTGCTATTTCAAGTTCTGGCCATAGTCATGTTTATTAAAAAGTGTTTTTGTCTCTACCTTTGACCACATCACTCCTGTCTTCAGAATGCTAATCACTCCGTGTGGCAACTGCAAATTACCTTTCTTTATTCATTTATTTATATTCTGCCATGTTTCAAAAAAGTTCTAAGGTGGCTTATAAAATACAAATAATACAAAATATAAAAATAAGAGAGGATATCAGATTTTAAAAATATGGGAAAGAAGAATACTACAAATATGTACTATTTACTTTGGATTTGGAGGCTCCACACAAGCTGCTTATATTAATTCTCTCTTTTCGAGTCATGTTTCAACCTGTTTTCTCCTGCTCCTATTTTCTCCTGCCATTCCTTTTCCCATAACTTTTCCAGAGTTGCCACCATGCATCAAAACTGTGCTCTCCCAAAGATTCGGGCATATTTGACTAATTCTGGAAAGCAACCTTCCAGCGGATCTGTTTACCGGGGAGTTCAGGGAGTTGCTTGAGAAGGGACTCATCCCAAGGAGAAAGGGGACTGAAGTCTACAGGTTTAGTCAATGACAACAGACCACCACCAGAGTAGAGCAATGTTGAAACCTTGGGATAAGGCAAGAAATAAAAGAGCCTGTGAAGCCTTTAAAGAACTGAGGCATTGAGAGTATGAACTACCAGCAGCCACAGGGCTCCCTGGGCAGACATCGGAGGAGCATCAACTTCGGCACACTGAGAATCGCATCCTTAGAACTGCATTTTTACAAGCACAGGGGCGTGGCTACTGCTGTTGCTGTGGCCAGGAAGAGAAAGGGAATGTGGAGAGAGAGGAACAAAATGGTGGACATGGAGGCCAAGAAGAGTGGGTCTTGGTACCACGTGTGGCACAGGCATTTCAGGGGAGTTATATTACTCCAGAGTGATCAAAGGCAAACTTCCTGTTTTGTGACCCCACTTTTATCCCTAGCATAGAGGAGCCAGGAATACATGGTTACATCTGCTTCCCGGGGTTTGTTATATAAATCCCAAATTCACATCTGGAATCTGACCCCTGTTTACTGTTCTAGCTTTACCTTCCATCACTGCCATGTCACTCACCCACTTGCAACCGGACACATAAAAGCTGCTTCTAGAATCCTCAAAAGAGAGCCCTGCTGTTTCCCATCACTGTGCCTTTTCAGATTGCTCACAATCTGCCACACTTGCCTTTTCTTCCCTCCATTCTTCGAAGTATTTTCTTTTTTCTTTTCTTTTTTTTTTTTTTTTTGTGGTAATGCGGGCCTCTCACTGTTGTGGCCTCTCCCGTTGCAGAGCACAGGCTCTGGACGCGCAGGCTCAGCGGCCATGGCTCACGGGCCTAGCCGCTCCGCGGCATGTGGGACCTTCCCAGACCGGGGCACGAACCCGTGTCCCCTGCATTGGCAGGCGGACTCTCAACCACTGCGCCACCAGGGAAGCCCCGAAGTGTTTTCGGATCCTTCTTCCCACATGTCCGTCAGATTGCACTGACCCCTCCACAGTGGTATCCAGGCCCATGGAATGTTCTGTCCAGACCTCATGATGGCACCCCTAACATTTCAGTGTCTATCCATATGCTTGTTTTCCTCCAGGAGCCTTTTAAGTCAGGAACAGATTCTGGTTTCTTGTTCTAGCACATTGCCTAGAATATGGATGAACATGCAATAGTGCTTAATAAATACTTGTAGGAAGAATAAATAGATGCATTTTCAGACCCTCCTGCAAGCATCTAACAAAGATGGGCTGTGGAGGGAAAGCTTGGCCCCCAGATATGATTGAATGTTCTGCTCTGCCCTGGTATTGAGGCAAAAATAGAAAAGAAGACTATACATGAATACACAAAAGAGAAAGTCTTAAATGGTCTTTATTTTTTCATAAAGTCAGAAGGTTGAATGTTGAAGTTATTGCCCTTTGCTTGTCTGTAACTGGCATTGCATCCAAAACACCCTGAGTGCTTAAGAACTATTAAAACTAATATAATCATGTTGAGATTAGGTCAACAAACAGAACGTCATCAGCATAATTCATCCTCAAGAGACACATTCTGCCTTGGCTTGAATTACCCCAGTAAATGAAGACAAAAGAGACAATTTTATCTAAGTGTGCTTTATAAGCTGCCTGAGTTCCCTAGATCAAAACCATCTTCCTGCTCAGTTGCATAAAGTCACAGTTTCCCAACTGGGAAATTAATTACTGTACAACTGCTTGTCTGTAAGGAAAGCAGGAAGAAAGCACAGGTCCATTAAAAACTCAGGGTATAAAGCCGAGAAGAGAATGAAATCAGTGGCAAGAGGTTTCAAATTTACTTTTTTAACTACTGTTTTGGTAAAAATGATACTTCCTCCTTATTTAAAGCAAAAGATCAGGAAATGCAAAAAATATGAATAAGAAAGTAAACTAAAAAAACCAGCTGAAATTCCACCATCCAAAAATAACACTTGTAAGAATTCCAAGAACAGCATTCCAGAACCTAGTGCCATTCAAACCTTGAAGGAAGAGCCTGTTGAATAAGAATTTGTAAAGAAACAGGTGAATTACTTTTGTAAAATTCCTCTTGAAATAAGCAGAGTGACTCTAAACCTGCTGGTTACAATCACATTTTTTAGGTTTCTTCTCTACACATGTATCTAAAAAAGAAACAAAAGACAAAAGTGGAGATTCAGTGAGGTCCTTCTTGAGTTCAAAACATTCAACCAAATTACTCATTCTTAAAAAATGAATCATTTTTTCACACTTTTCAATCAGGAATTCTAAATGTGATGTGTATTTTGAATCCTCACCCATTCTGATACACAGCTTGCCATCAGCCAGCATGTCTGCATCCATGCTGGGCTTCCTTACCTTGGAACCCTCGCTGCTGTGGAAGGTTTATTTATATTTCCACGTTTGTCAACTGCAAGGGCGGAGGAGGATGGAAAAAAGAAAGCTCAAGAGACCCTAACAAGCCAATGCAAAGTCCCTGGTATGAACCAGGATGATCTGAAATAGGTTATTTCTTACTTAAATATGAGAGTATAATTTCCCGTCTACTTGTACCTAAGGTGCAACAATAAAACTAAATATTTATAAAGTTCCTGTCTTCTAGGGAGCTCAAAGAAAAATATTTATGTAAGTGATCTCAGCGGTTCTCCAGCATTCAAATAGGGACGCTGAAGCATTTCTCATTTCATCTGTTAACTAAGCCTCTTGTGCGGATAGGCTTAGTTAGTAGACGAAAGTTGGCCACTGGTTCAAGTTAATACTGTGAGTCAGTGGCAGAAAAGCCAAAAATAGAACTTTGGTTTCTTTCTTTATTTTTTTGACTACATACTTTCCTTAGCTCTCACCTCATATCCACTAAAAAAAAGTAATTTTTAAAGCTACCAGGTTATCATCATGAAACTTTCAGCTGGGCTGATATTTTTCACATGAGCAAGATGCCGTGATCCACTATTAGCCCAATATTATACTCCTTATTTTAATAATGGATGATACCAATGATGATGGTGGCACAGATGAAGAAGCGCATTTATTTTTATTATTAAAAAACTGAAATGGGCTTAACTGAGTTCTTGAGGTTACTTTGAAAATAAGTGCCAGTTGGCATTGAAAATCCCTCCATATGAAGATAACAAGAAGTAAACCACTTTCTCTGTGCAAAACCTGCACTTTGGTATTATCTGTAAACCGTGCTCTGAAATCAAACTGTTTCAACTAGAAAAAGTAATAAAATTTTCTTAGAGGAAAAAAATAATAATACTGGTTTTTTTTTTTATCACTAGTGACCATCTGTTAGAATTTCCGTTTACAAGTAACTATGATGTGTATCAATACCGTGGTAGGGAAGCAAGTGATTTATACCAGCACTCAGCCTATAGTATTGTAAAGCCTTTTTAAAAAGTTGTTTGGGGGCTTCCCTGGTGGCGCAGTGGTTGCGAGTCCACCTGCCGGTGCAGGGGACACGGGTTCGTGCCCCGGTCCGGGAAGATCCCACATGCCGCAGAGCGGCTGGGCCCGTGAGCCATGGCCGCTGAGCCTGCGCGTCCGGAGCCTGTGCTCCGCAACGGGAGAGGCCACAGCAGTGAGAGGCCCGCGTACCACAAAAAAAAAAAAAAAAAAAAAAAGTTGTTTGGGCGTTGATGAGAGCAATAGACCCCGGAATTGTGCTCTTTATCAGAGTGATCTTTAGATGAAGAAAAATAACCATGGTCTCTAAATTTAGTTTCTATGGCAATGAAGCAACTGAAGCTGTCAGTGATTATGGGAGGAGAAATGAGGGGTGATAAAATGTGCTGAGTTAGTCCTAGGAATATCCTAGCACTTGCCTTGAAAGGAACCTCAAGGACCCTGCAGTCCATACTCTCATCTTGCAGCTGAAGCTAGCAAGTCCTAGAGAGAAGTGACTTGTTATTCAATTTTTTAATAGATACAAGCAGGAAGGGTGGTTGCCTGACAAAATTAACAATGTTTGGCTCTTCCCACATCCTCCTCTTAACAGTTATTCTTTTGGATGTCTCATGTTCACCACTGGTATTGGTTTACCAAATTTTAACTTCTGTAAACATGTTGGGAGAAAGAAGTCATTGTGAATACAGTCATATTCTCCCTAGATATTACCCTTCTGGTTATACAGTAGATTTGGTATTTTAAATGCTTGTGCTTCTATGGGCTTATGCTTCTATAACCATCAATTTCAAGAAAAGTCTACGTACTTAGTCGAAATGAGCAACCGGCATCAAGTTCAAAAACTGAATATGAATGAGACGATTCAGTACTACTTGATTCCAAAATTCCATATGAGGTTTTGGAAAAATTTAAAGAAATCTATACTATAATGAAAAAACATAAAGACTAGAAATATAAAAATGTAATTTTTAAAAAACATAATGGGGGACTTCCCTGGTGGTCCAGTGGTAAAGAATCCACCTTCCAATGCAGGGGACTCGGGTTCCATCCCTGGTAGGGGAACTAAGATCCCAAGCCTGCGCGCCACAACTACTGAGCTCCTGCGCCCTGGAGCCCGCGAGCCACAGTTAAAGAGAAGCCTGGGTGCCACCGCAACGAAAGATCCTGCATGCCTCAACGAAGACCCTGCGTGCTGCAAATAAGACCCAAAGCAGCCTAAAACATAAAAAATAATGAAAGTCATTACAATCATTACTAAGGATAATAAATAATGAAAAGAGGTTCCCTTAAATGCAAAACTGGAATAATTAGCAATTATTTTTCCATGTGGAAACTGGCAAATATAAGACATAGTCTGGGAATGAGTGTTAAACTAGGTTTTGAAACTCTCTAATCAATTCTTGAATAAAAAAGGAAAAATGTGTGTGTTTATTTCCTATGCTGCAAGATTTTATTTCTTTTCATTTTAAAATCTAAGCTCTAGTCTCAGTTCTTTGGAAATTTCCACATTTAAATATCCAAATTAGAAGTTAAAGAAATTAAAGATTAATTAACTTTGAAATTAAAGATTAATCGACTTAACCTACATAAACACAATTTGGTCTTCAAAAGGCATCCTTTTTTCTTTAGGTAATTAAACAAATAAAACAAATAATCAGATTGTCACTGTTAATTGACCAGATAATTGCTGGTCAGTCACCTTACTTACAGCAGAGTTTGCCCAAAAAGAGCCTATCAAAACCCCAGGCCATTACAAAATTAGCCTTAGGAGTAAAACCATTAATAATAATGAGAACACAGGAGCATGACCAGAGGGTAATTTCTAGGGAGGCCTACACTTGAGGAGAATTTCCCTGTATTCACGACCTCTTCATCTCTACTCTTCACCTTCCAATGTGTTTATGGAAGTTAATATTTGGTAAAACTAATTCCAACAGTGAGCTTGAGACACCAAAAGAATAAAGAATAACTGTTAAAATGAGGATATGGGGAGAGCCAAGTATTGATAGCCTTAGAAGTAAAATCATAATAATGATAACAATCATCACAATAATACCAATACATTTATTAAGTGATGCAGGCATGTTACATGAATTGTCACATTTAATCTTTAGAGTAACTTTATGAAGTCAGTGGTTTTTTTCTCCCTATTTGAAGGAAACTGGGGGAAAAAACGTTTTTCAACTTCTATAAAAGCAAAGACAACAGGATCTTCTCTCAACTGTAAAGGAAGAAATTTCTTATAATATTAAATATTTATTAATAACCATAAACTGTTACATGTCTTAGAAACTTCTTTACACCTCTTTGTTTTTCTGGAGAAACCATAAACACAGTCCCCCAACTGCTACAAATTATGCAGTCGAGTTTCCCACACTTGGGGAAATCACATGGGTCAGCACATCCAAAGGGCAATGGATAAACCTCCCCCTGGGAAAACTACCTTCGAGATCATGGTACCTCCCCTGCCAGGTATGTATTTTTTTTACATCTCTTATCAAACAACTCTATTGGTAGTATTTTTATGGAATATAAATAAAGTAAACAAAAACCCACAGGAAATCAATTTGCTACAAATATTTGAAGCTTTTCTTGACACAAGTTTCTAAAACTGTATGTGGTTACTGAGTTCCTTGAGGAGTGTCTATATACTAAAATTGGTTCAATGGCAATGGAACATATAAAAATCTAATGTTAAAAAGTCATGGTGAGGGTGAAGAGGGGAAGTGAAATTTTGAATGAAATTGAAGAAAGTAAGTCATCTTTTTAAAATAGTATTTCTCTTTTATACTCTCTCCTCTCTCTCCACACGTACACTCAGACACAACTTAAAGTCACTCAGTTAATCTTGTTAGGCAGAATGGTAATTGTCAATCCATTTTTTCCTCCACTTTTCAGATGTTAGGAGAGGAAAACTAAACATGTTGAAAATTTAAACTTCATGTGATATAAAATGAGAGTTGGTGTCTTGTAAGGAATAACTTAGAAAAAAATGAGTAATCTGCTCTCTTCCTCAAGTATATAATCAATGTTTAGAATTCACAGCAGCAAAAAGTTATAGAGGAAATAGCCATGATCACATTTTGTTTTTCAAATTGCAGGTTAATTCTATGACCCCTAGTGACATTAGGGAGTGAAGGCTTTTAGGTAATTTAGACCATGATACAAACATTAACCAGTCAGTGTATGTAAAATAGTTTGAAAACCTAATTTTAAAAAGAAAATTTATTTTCTTTTTAAAGAAGAACTGACAAATAATGTTTTATTATTGCTACTTATACTGCAGGACTGTTAAGTCAGGGGAAAAAAACCTAAGGGAGTTTTTAAAAAATCATGATTTGGGATATAAACCAGAGAAATCAAAGTGTCATTTCTATATCTCCAATATTGTTAAAAATCTTTTTTGACTAGCATAACCAATGTTTTGATTTGAAAATATTTTTTAAAATATATCTTTGTAAGGTAGTTTTATTTGTGTGAAGAATATTTAAGAGGCCTTAATATTCCCGGAAAGGGGTTTGACCTGACCTGTGGGATCAATTTGATCTGCCTCCTACAGAGAAGAGGCCAAATATCAGCCAGAACAGACCATCTCCTGCTCTATTCTTCCTTCATTTTTTTTTTAAGATTTTTTTTTTTTGATGTGGACCATTTTTAAAGTTTTTATTGAATTTGTCACAATACTGCTTCTGTTTTATGTTTTGGTTTTTCGACCGTGAGGCATGTGGGATCTTAACTCCCCGACCAGGGATCGAACCCGCACCCCCTGCATTGGAAGGCAAAGTCTTAACCACTGGACCACCAGGGAAGTCCCCATTCCTCTTTAAAAATGATGTTTTAATTCAGTCTTGCAGATATTCCTGTAACAATATATTCCCCCAAGGAAATAGTAAGTACTCCCAAGTAAAGAACATTAATTTTAATTCTTTGATTCACCGTGAACAACAGGAAACACCATGTGATAAAATGCATGTTATCTGAGGGGGGCAAAGTCAGGCAAACTGTTAAACTATACGGACGGTAGCCACTTTCTTAAAGCTTATTTATTGTCAATTCTGAATTACCTTTTATATGAAGGAATTACCTGAAAAGTGTTTGTCTAAGGTGGTGTGAATGCTGTATGTTTCTTTGGTGGCCAAGAATGCAAAAAGAGAGATTAGAAAAAGCAACAGACAGAATCCCACTGAGTGAGTCAGAAGAGTGAGAAATGTGTAAAAATAAAAAGGACAAGGGTGACAAGGGGCATACCAGAGTCCTGCCAACATCAGTCTCACGGCTTCAGCCCACATTATCGCCACCTCTGTTGGATCACCCATTTTAAGGTGACTCTCCATCAATCAGAGCCATTTCCCCGACTTGGCTAGTTGGTGGTATTTCACAACAGAGCTTCTAAACCAGGAGAGCCGAAGCTTGGAATGTTCCAAAAGAAAACAGAAACTTAACTAGATGATCCAAGACAGCTCTGCCCAGCTAACATGAGCTGGTGCAAAGAGATGATTGTAGGAGCAGAGTTTATTTAAAGACCCAGCCTGAAAAGGAAAGTTAAAGATTAAGACAAAATTTAAGGTATATATGATATATGACATCAGACTTGTGAGGAGTCTTCTATGAAGTTTTGGTTAGAAGAAAGATTTCCATCTATAGGATAAATTTTAGGTTGGGGAGCACCAGAAAAATCAGAAAGTTTAAGAATATTGTGATTTTTACGGAAGGAACATTTTAAAATTAAGAAATGCTACTCAAATATTTAATAGAAAGAAATGTTCACAGCGTACATTCTCTAATGGAGAAGTTTGTTTTTTCTTGCTCAGCCTTTTGTCAATCGCCACTAGAATTTACAAGTTTCTGGATTTTTACCAATGATTAAAAATTATCAGAGCAGCTGGTGTTCGTGAGAACTTCTAAACAAGCACACATAAAGCTTTCACATGTATTGTGAAACAAAACCTTTCTAAGAAATCATCATGGTTACACAACCCTATGAAAGAATATTTCCTTAGTTTGTTGGGATTAATTCCTTTAAATATTTTTTTTATTTGAAATTTGTGAATTTTTTATTTAGATTGCATTCCAGGATGTTATTTTATTCATTTATTCATTATACTTTTGAGAACCTATTGTGTGCCTATACTTCTAGATGCTGGAGATATTGCTGAAAAAGCCCCATTAAAAAAAAAAATCCATTCCCTCGTGGAGCTTGCATTTTAGTGATTTAAGTAACTCAGGGAGCATTAGAAGAAGAATCAAATTACAGTTAGTCAAAAACCTGACAAGATTTCCTCTTTTGAGGTGGATAGAGCACACATTTTTCTTTAATATAAAACCATTTTTGAAATACTGTCACTTTCTTATTTTGAGCTCCATCAAAAGAAAGAACAAAATGAGGGCCTCCATTCTGAATAAATAGTGTTGAAATGTTTTGCTCCATGTGGTAAGAATTATCGGAACATGGAGAGTAACTAAAACAAAGCAAAAATTTGGGGGAAGAGTATTTATATAAGAGAGAACGGCATCAAGATACTCTTAGTGGAGCCAAGACACAACGTGTAAACCACGGTAAAGAAATAATGCATCCAGGCTCTAAAGAAACAAATGGAGATGTGCCATTCTGAGCAGGGCTAGAGTAGAGAGAGGATGAAATGCCAGTGCATTTCATTATGTGATGCTCCAAAGCAGAGCTGTTTCAACTTATCAAATTAATTTATTAGGAAGCAAATTCAGTCAAACCAAATGAATGTTTAGGTATGACACTTTGAATCATTAACTGTGTAATGTAAATATTTTTATCTCCTCCCATCTTATATTTCCTCAAATTGCTTGACACACAATCACTCTTTGGATCCCACTCTTTCACCTCACTTCTGAAGTCTTATTTCCTCTATGTCCTGACACCACCCTCTAGACTACTGCCCCTGCAACACACACGCATACACACACGCGCGATTAAACTACATCTCCAATTTCGTCATATATTTCATAACCACGTTTAAGAATATCTGTATGCTGTGGGAGAGCTGTATTTGCCCAGAAAACATACACCTTTCTAATATCTATCTAATCAATTTATGCAAAAGTTAAAACTCAGTTATTGAGTCTACATTTGAAAACAGAATACAATTTTTAGGAACACAGAAATTGAAATCTTTCTTTTGATACCTATATTCTCCCTAGCCAGTTATTGTGAATCTTCTGAATACTCTGAAAAGTATGATGAAATAATCTCTTTATTCCCCTACAATCCTTGTCTACTTAGAAAATTGAAACGTTTGATTTAAAGCAGATTCAGATTTGAATGCACTATTTCAGTGTTTTCAAGTACAGGTACACTTGGCTTCGCAGCATATAGAAGATTACCTTGGAAGCATTTTCAAATGGCATGTATTTTAAATGTATGGTACTGAATTAAATAAACCCAGCTTGTGATGTAGTGATGAAAGTGACTAATCATTGTCATTTATGATTCTTTCTCACTGTGTCCTTCCTCCTTCTCCACACCTTTGGTCTCCCCCTCTTCTCTCTCCCTTCCTTTCTTCCCTCGTTTAATTTCTACAAGCAGAACACACCTGTAGGTAACAAGGTATGGTTTCAGTATTTTAGAAAAAGAAGAGCATGGACTTTGGAGCAGAGGACCATCTGGAGCTGAATCTCAGCCCTGCCACTTGCCAGCTGTGCAACCTTAAGGAAGTTAGTTAACTTCTCTGTGCCTCATTTTTTATCCCTTATAAAATGTGGATAAAATTAAAGTTATCTCATAAGATTGTTAGGAATAAATGAGCTCATACTTGTAAATTCCTTAAAGCCTGGCATTAGGAAGTCTTATTTAAGTACATGTTAAACAAAATAAATAAATAAGCCTAAAGACAAAACTGCTCTTCACTTAGAAATAATTTCTCTAGAAGAAAACTATGGAAAGTTAGTCAAGCCACCCAGTTTTTGTTTATCTCCTCCATCACACCAACCTTGCCCAACAAATATATTCTATTTCAAGAAACTGAAATTGATTCCTTCTTGTCCATTTAATTCACATTTGTAAATTAAAATTCCAGAAGTTATTGTTTTCAATCCAGTGGTCATTAATATAAGGCAGGATTCCTTCTGAAATTAAATGACGTTAGAGCAGCAGAGGGGAAAGAGAGAAAAGTATAGCAGAAGTGACTAAAAGTGAAATATAGGAGTGCAGAAGAAAACATTAAAAACAGTCTATAATTAAAAGCATGCAGAGTCCTGTTGCCCTTGGCTGACTCCAAAAACAAGGTTGCAAGAGAAGTGGTCTGCTCTTAACCATAAATACAGAGGTGAAGAGCTCCAGGGCAAATCACATCAAAGGCAAAGGGAATGAGTTGGTGCGAACGGTCCCCACCCAACCTCCCAGGACGGGCTGGGTTTAACGTCATCCAGCAGACTAACCAAACCAGCAGCTTTGACCATAAGTGCAAATTTTCACCAACTCTGGCAGATGAGCCTCTAAGTGGAGTTACTCTTGAAGATCAAGGAGCACACTGAAATTAGACCTTGCATTCCCTTGTCTCTTGAGTGGTGACTGCTTGGGACCCTTGAGTTTGACTGGGATGAATAAAGCCCCTCTCAGACTTGCAGACTCCCCCTGAGGCTTTTGACATCACCCCACAAGCACTCGCTTTCTATGAGCTGCGTCATGTTGCCCTCTGACCTGATGGAAAGATCTAGTGCCTGAAAGTGTTCTGAGATAGCTATTCATTTGTAGGAAAGTTAAAATACAAATCTGTGGGCCTAGGAAATCGTTTTGAACCAGTCATTAATTCTGGAAATTTAAAATGTGAGTTTTGGGGGTTATTTTTTTTATTGTTCATTAATTCCCAATTTACGAAATCACTATTCAAATCTATGCTAAAAAAAAAAAAAGCACAATATGTGGCAAGAAACAAGCCAGAAGTATTTTTTTATTTACATTTACTGAGAAAGGGATAGCAATTTCCTTTGAGGTCAGGAGAAATATAATTTCTCTGTGTAGTAGAGAAAGCTGGTTCCATAGGGTTCTGCTGACAATACAGTGCCTGTCATTCTTGGGATCAATCCCCTTAGCTATAATCAACCACCAGCTTTGTTCTGAATGTACCTATTTCAGAGCACAAAATCCTTCTAATTAATTTAAATTATGAAAACTTTCTGGCACAAAAAGACATAAAGAATAATATAACACACATTTAAGTAAAGATGGTTAACTGAACACTTGATTTGCCTGGCCCCTCTCTCTCCTGAAATGCACTAACATGGTATTTCAAAGCCTTAAACGCACAAAGAAAAAGAGAATGTTAGGGGAGAAAAGAACAGCATACGTTTGGAAACCATAAAGCATATGGATCGATGGTAACCAACTTAGCAAATCTGAGAAAACTGAATCCTAACCTGGCAAGAGAGAAAGTCTATTTCTCTATTGAAAGGAGAAAAGTGACTTAAATCCCAGCATCTCCAAATGACCAAGCACAGTGAATTCCATATACCTCTCCAAGTGAAGGTGATGGGCTGCGGTGTACAGTGAAAATAGCAAGATTTTGAAAATTTAGGAAGTAGTTGGATAAAAAAATCCCCTCTCTTCTACTCACCTGCATCAATGACCCTCATCTGTTCCAGCCCCAAACTGAAGGTTTATTCTCCAGAAAGGGTAACAGAGCAACTCAAATTGGAGAAGGAGGTGAGGGGACCAGGCAGCACTGAGGACAACAGCCCTGGAAGGGAAGAGGGGGAATACAGAAAGTACAGACTGTCAGATTACAGTTTTGTCTCCACTAGCTTCTAGAACCCTGAGAGCTGACTTAAACTCACCAGACAGAAGATCATTCACTGGAGAACCTACTCAGCCTAAGGATGTGGATGTTGATGTTGGGCGCTTCCCAATAAAACTGCCGAGTCAGGTCACCCCACAGTATACATGTCCCACTAGACCCTAGAACTTCCCATTCCCTCCCCAACTTTCAGTATGAATGAACTGCAAAAGATCACAAGGTATTTGAGGAAATTCTCTACTGTTCTAAAATGAAAGTCAGAGAGGGAGGAAAAAAAGAAAACAAATCATCAAAAAAATGCAACTTGAGGAAATGGAAACTATCCTCAGAAAACAAAATAAAATAAAAATTTGTCTTCAATATCTTCAGAGAGCTAAGAAATAATATAGCATCTGTGAAAACTGGCAAGATGCCATAAGAAAGAAACAATCAGATAAAAAAAAGGAATCTGAGAGATTAAGAATAAAATACAGTAAATGAAAAGCTCAAAAGAAGGCATAGAGAATAATGTCAAAAAAAACCCCCAAAACAAAAAACACACAAGAAAGCAAAGCAAAAAAAAGAGAGATGAAAATAAGATGCAAAATAGCTATTTTTAATAACAGCAAATTAGTAAAGAAGCTTCTTCTATCCAAATAACAGAAGTTCCAGAAAAAGAAAGCAAAGTAACTTGACTGGAGAGGAGGGGAGAGTTATCAAATAATCCAAGAAAATCTCCCAGAACTGTAGAAATGGGTCCACTGGGTCCAGGATGAAAATAAAATTATACCAAAGAACATCATCATGAAATCACTAAAACATGGGACGAAAACAATCTGAAAATTGCCTGAGAAGGGAAAAAAATTGTATAAAAAAAGTGAGAATTGGATTGAGTCAAATTTCCCAGTAGCTCACTGGCATGAAGTCATTAGAGCAAAGCCATCAAATCTCTTAAGGAAAATTATTTCCAACCAAAAAATTTACACCCAGCCAAATGACCAATTAAGGATAAGGTGACCAATAAAGAATTTCCAGATTTGCAAAATCTCAAAAGCTTATCTCCTATGCATCTTTTCTCAGAAATATTCTGGAGGAAGTAAAGCAAGAGCCATGAATCAGGGTCTCAGATATGGGAGAGACAAAGGGAGAGCCCTCCAAGAGTTGGATGGGGAGAGATCCAGAGATGATGACTCTGTCATAGAAAGGAATCAGTCCACATGGTCATGGAACAGAAGACTCCAGGAGAACTTCCAAAACTCTGAAACTGATAGAGTACCTGTTGTGTTGGAGGTTTTGAGAGAAAATTTAGACTTCTGAGAGTTTAAAGATAGATATGTGCCACATACATAGAAAACTAAACGAATAACACATATAAAGCAAAAGTTAAGAATTTTAGCTTTTACAGTTAGGTCTGTGATCGATCTGAATTAATTTTTGTGTATGGTGTGAGATAAGGATCTAAATTCTTTTTTAAAATTATTTATTTTTAGTTTTTTGGCTGTGTTGGGTCTTAGTTGCGGCACGCAGGATCGTCTGTGAGGCACGTGGGATTTTTTTTTTTATGTTGTTGCGGCACATGGGCTCCAGAGGGTGGGCTCTGTAGTTTGCAGCACGCAGGCTCTCTGGTTGAGGCACCCGGGCTTGGTAGTTGTGGTGCATGGGCTTAGTTGCCCTGAAGCATGTGGGATCTTATTTCCCCAACCAGGAATCGAAACTCTGTCCCCTGCACTGGAAGGCAGATTCTTTACCACTGGACCAGGGAAGTCCTAAAATTCCTCTTCTTGCATGCAGATATTCAGCTGTCCCAGTATTGTTTATTGAAAGGCCTAGCTTTTCTCCCCAAGGAATTGCCTTGGCAACTTTGTTGAAAATCAATTCACCATAAGTGTAAAGGATACTACATTATCTTGATTACTGCAGGCTGTTACTACCTTTTGAAATCAAGAATTCTAAATTCTCCAACTTTCTTTTCTTTTTCAAAATTGTTCTAGCTATCCTGGTCTTTTGCATTTCCATATATATTTTAGGATTGGTTCATCAATTTTTGCAAATCTTCTGCTAGGGAGAATTGGAAGAGAATTGCCATCTTAATATTAAGTCTTTCAATCCATAAACATGAAATGTCTTTCCATTTATTTAGATCTTTTGTAAATTTTCTCAGCCAAGTTTTCTCGCTGGTTGAGGCACCCGGGCTTGGTAGTTGTGGTGCATGGGCTTAGTTGCCCTGAAGCATGTGGGATCTTATTTCCCCAACCAGGAATCGAAACTCTGTCCCCTGCACTGGAAGGCAGATTCTTTACCACTGGACCAGGGAAGTCCTAAAATTCCTCTTCTTGCATGCAGATATTCAGCTGTCCCAGTATTGTTTATTGAAAGGCCTAGCTTTTCTCCCCAAGGAATTGCCTTGGCAACTTTGTTGAAAATCAATTCACCATAAGTGTAAAGGATACAACATTATCTTGATTACTGCAGGCTGTTACTACCTTTTGAAATCAAGAATTCTAAATCCTCCAACTTTCTTTTCTTTTTCAAAATTGTTCTAGCTATCCTGGTCTTTTGCATTTCCATATATATTTTAGGATTGGTTCATCAATTTTTGCAAATCTTCTGCTAGGGAGAATTGGAAGAGAATTGCCATCTTAATATTAAGTCTTTCAATCCATAAACATGAAATGTCTTTCCATTTATTTAGATCTTTTGTAAATTTTCTCAGCCAAGTTTTATATTTTTTCTTCTATCTTGCTCTTCTTTCATTAAGTTTATTCCTAAGTATTTAATTCTTTTTAATGAAATTATGAATGAAATTGTGTTAATTTTATTTGCAAATTGTTGGTAGTATATAATAATAAAATCAATTTTTATATATTGATGTTGTATCCAACATTGCTGAACATGCTTATTAGTTCTAATGGAATCCTTGGGTTTTCTGAATAGAGTCATGTCACCTGAATAAATAAAATTTTCCTTCTTTCTTTTCAAACTGGATGCCTTTCATTTCTTGCTAGAACCTCCAATGCAATGTTGAATAGAAGTAATAAGAGTGGATATCCTTGCCTTGTTCCTGATCACAGGGAAGGAACATTCAGTCTTTCATCATTAAGTACAATGTTAGCTATAGGTTTTTCATAGATGCCCTTTATCAAACTGAGGAAGTTTCCTTCTATTTCTAATTTGTTGAGATATTTTTATCATAAATGGTATTGATTTTGCCAAATATTTTTTCTGTAACTATTGAAATGACCATATGGTGTTTTGTCCAGCTTTATGGTTGCTTTTAGGGAGAGGATTTTTTTTTTTTAAGATTTATTTATTTTTTTGGCTGTGTCGGGTCTTAGTTGCGGCACACGGGATCTTTGTTGAGGCATGCAGGATCTTTTGTTGTGGCGTGAGGGCTTCTCTCTAGTTGTGGCGTGCAGGTTTTCCATCTCTATTTGTGGCGTGCAGGCTCCAGGGCATGTGGGCTCTGTAGTTTGCAGCACTTGGGCTCTAGTCGATGCACGCAAGATCAGTAGTTGTGGCGCACAGGCTTAGTTGCACCAGGGCATGTGGGATCTTAGTTCCCTAACCAGGTATCGAACCCGCATCCCCTGCATTGCAAGGCAGATTCTTTACCACTGGACCACCAGGGAAGTCCCTAGGGAGAGGATTTATTTATCTACTCATTCTGACATGCTACAAGTAGGAGATCCCAATGAGATTCTAATTTTGATTATTATATTATTTATTTGTAGTTTATCGTTGTTATTGTTCTTATTTATTTTCAAATCTGATTGTTTTTAAGTGTTTATTTTATGTTTTATATTTTACTATTTTAAAAATGTTTTTAATGTATTTCAATGTATTTCAAATATATTTTTTAATATATTAGAATTTGATTTTCATAATCCTTTAATCCAAACTTCTGGGTGTTCAATTCTGTAGCTTATTGTTTCTTTTGAATCTCACTTGTAATGCTTTGTTCCCTTGTGTGCTTCATAATTTTGTAATGTATGCTCATATTCATTAAGTGTATATTACATGGGAATCATGGTTTGAAGACCATGATTTCTTTCTCCAGAGAGGATTTATAATTCCACCAGACACCTCAAGGCTACCAACTCAGGACCACTTTCTGTGAATTTTCTTAGTTTAGGATTCTTGGTTCCAAGAAGTTTAAATCCAAACCTGAAGCCATGTGAGGGTCCAATGGTGGTTACAAATTCTTAGTAAACAGTTTTTTTTCCACCAGAACTCAGGCCAATTCAGATGGCTCTTGTCATTTTCCTTTCTTGGTGGGCAGATTTTTCTAGTCCCCCTTTTGCTAAGGGTGTAACGCTTACAGGGATCCAGTTATACTGTTAGGTTTTCATTCCAAATTCTTCTCTTCCTGGGTCTAAGCCTTAGTTATTAAAAACTGCTGTGCTTAGAAGATTATGCCTCAGATCCAAGAAGATGGAGACTGGCAAATCCCTTGAGGATAACTATTAATTCAGTGCTGCTTTGCACAAAGGTTTTTAGCTTCTACCTGCTTTTCCTTATTTCTTGAGTATATACTTGTGTACATGCAGTGGTGTTGTATCTAGTTTCCAAGATGGCCTTCAATGATCTTTACTTCCTGGTATTCACATCCTTGTATAGTTCCCTCCCACACTGAATCATGGTTGACCCATGTGCCCATTTAGGATAACGTGGAAATGCCAATGTGTGTCTTAAGTATAAGTCATAAAAACATTGCAGCTTCCATCTTAGCCTCTCTCATGGATTGCTTGCTCTAGGGGAAACCGGCATCATATTGTAAGTACATTCAAGCACACTGTAGAGAGGGCCCCATGGGGATGAACTGAGGCTTCCCACTAACAATCAGCATCCACTTTCCAACTATGTGAGGGAGCCATCTTGGAAGCAGATCCCAGCTAGGCTGCTCCCAAATTCTTGATCTAAAAAAAACTGTGAGATATAATGAATGTTTACTGTTGTGTTAAGCCAGTAAGTAATTTGTTATACAACTATAGAAATCTAATATTATACCATAGCCAGCATTTAAAGATGCTTTCTAAAGGGAGTGTCCACATTTTTTAGTCCATCATATTCCCAGAAACAGAGTATTGGTCATGAAATAAACCCAAAGATACACTCTTGTCTGAAGGCTTCTTCAATTGCTCATTCCTTCCCTGGTCATCTGATCTAAAATTTCACCCCTGCATACTTTCTATGCTCTTTCCCTGCTTTTTTCCCCTCTTCTTAGCACTTATCACTATTGAACATACTACTAATTTTATTTATTTTTTAAAAATTATCTATATTCCAAGTAGCCAAAATGATGGCGATTACTGTGAACAATTATATGCCAATAAAATGGAAAACCTAGATGAAATGGATAAATTCCAAGAAACATACAATTTCCTGAGACTAAATCATAAAGTAATAGAAAATATGAACAGACTGATTACCAGTAATGAAATTTAATCAGTAATAAAAAAAAACAACTCCCCCAAAACAAAAGTCCAGGACCAGACAGCTTCACAGGTGAATTATACCAAACATTTTTAAGAGTTAACGTCTCTTCTCAAACTATTCCAAATAATTGAAGAGGAAGGAATGCTTTTGAACTCATTCTATAAGGCCAGCATCACCCTGATACCAAAACCAGAAAGACACCACAGAAAAAGAAAATTACAGGCTAATATCATTAATGAACATAGACACAAAAATCCTCAACAAAAAATTAGCAAACCAAATTCAACAATACATTAAAAGGATCATACACCATCATTAACTGGGATTTATCCCATGGATGCAGGGGTGGTTCAATATCTACAATTCAATTAATGTGATATACCACATTAACAAATTGAAGAATAAAAATCATATGATCATCTCAATAAATGCTGAAAAGGCTTTTGACAAAATTCAACATTCTTTTAAAACTAGCCACAAAGTGGGTATAGAGGGAACTTACCTCAACATAATAAAGGTGGTATATGACAAGCCCACAGCTAACATCATACTCAACAGTGAAAAGTTGAAAGTATTTTTTAAATATCAGGAACAAGACAAGGATGCCCAAGAAAAAGGATGCCCACTCTTGCCACTTTTGTTCTACATAGTATTGGAAATTCTACCTACATCCATCAGACAAGAAAATGAAATAAATCCAGGTTGGAAAGGATGAAGTACAACTGTCACTGTTGGTAGATGACAAGATACTATATATAGAATATACTAAAGACACCACCAAAAAACTATTAGAACTCATCAATGAATTCATTAAAGTGAGAGGACAAAATTAATATACAGAAATCTGTTGCTTTTCTATATTCTAACAATGAACTATCAGAAAGGGAAATTAAGAAAACAATCCCATTTACAACTATATCAAAAAGAATAAAAAGTCTAAGAATAAACTTAACCAAGGAGATAAGACTTGTAAAACGATATGACATTGTTGAAAGAAACTGAAGATGACACAGACAAATGGAAAGACATACTATGTCATGGATAGGAAGAATTAATATTGTTAAAATGACCATACTACCCAAGGAAATCTATAGATTCAATGCAATTTCTATCAAAATACCAATGGCACTTTTCACAGAATTAGAACAAATAATTCTAAAATTTGTATGTAAACACAAAGATCTCAAAGAGCTAAAACCATTTTGAGAAAGAAGAATAAAGCTGCAGGTTTTATACTCCCTGATTTCAAACTATACTACAAAGCTACCATAATTAAAACAGCATGATACTGGCACAAAAACAGACACATAGATCAGAACAGAGTTCAGAAATAAATCCATGCTTATATGATCCATTAATCTATGACAAAGGAGGCAAGAATATACAATGGGGGAAAAGACAGCCTCTTCAATAAATGGTGTTGGGAAAACTGAGTAGCTACGTACAAAAGAATCAAACTGGACTACTTTTTCACACCATACACAAAAATAAACTAAAAATGGACTAAAGACTTAAATGTAAGACCTGAAATCATAAACCTCCTAGAAGAAAACATGGGCAGTATGCTTTTTACATTGGTCTTAGCAGTATTTTTTTGGATATGTCTCCTCAGGCAAAGGAAACAAAATAAAAAATAAAATGGGACTACATCAAAATAAAAAGATTTTGCACAGTGAAGAAAACTATCAACAGAACAAAAAGGCCATCTACTGAATGGGAGAAGATATGTGCAAATGATATATCCAATAAGAAGTTAATATCCAAAATATACAAAAAGCTTATACAACTCGATATCAAAAAAACAAACAACCCGATTAAAAAATGGGCAGAGAATCTGAACAAACGTTTTTCCAAAGAAGACATATAGATGGCCAACAGACACATGAAAAGATGCTTAATATCACTAATCATCAGCAAAATGCAAATCAAAACCACAATGAGATATCATCTCACACCTGTCAGAATGGCTATTACCAAAAGAACAAAAAATAACATGTTGATAAGGATGTGGAGAAAAGGGAATCCTCGTGCACTGTTGGCAGGAATGTAATTCGATATAGCCACTATGGAAAACAATATGGAGGTTCCTCAAAAAAATTAAAAATAGAACTACCATACAATCCAGCAATTCCACTCCTGGATATTTTTCCAAAGAAAACAAAAACACTAATTCAAAAAGAAGTATGCTCCTCTATGTTCATTGTATCATTGTTTAGAATAGCCAAGATATGGAAGCAATCTAAGTGCCTATTGATAGATGAATGGATACAGAAGAAATGGTATATATATATACAGTGGAATATTACTTGGCCATAAAAAAGAATGGAACCTTGCCATTTGCAACAACATGGATGGACAAAGAGGGTATAATGCTAAGTAAAATAAGTCAGACATAGTGTATAATTTCACTTATACATGGAATCTAAAAAGTAAAACAAGTGAACAAACATAACAAAATAGAAACAGACTCATAGATACAGAGAACAAACAGGCTGTTGCCAGAGATGAGGTGGTTGGGGGAAATGAGTGAAATAGGTGAGAGAGATTAAGAGGTACAAACTTCCAGTTACAAAATAAATGAATCACAGGGATGAAATGTACAGCATGGGGAATATAGTTAATAATACTGTAGTAAATTTGTATGGTGACAGATAGTAACTAGACCTATTGGGGTGATCATTTTCTAATGTATATAAATATTGAATCACTATGTCGTACACCTGGAACTAACACAGTGTTGTAGGTCAATTATACTTCAGTTTAAAAAACTGTCTATATTCCAACTAGAACATACATTCTACTAAGAGCTAGGATTTTGTTCTGACTAGCTCACTGCTGTGACCCAAGGACAGCAGTTCATGTCCTGGCAAACAGTTAATGTCCAAGAAATATTTGTAGAATTAGTAACGGAGTAGATGAAATTTTAGCCTGAGTTTCAGTCACATTATCTTGATAAGATCTTCCTCTATTATACTCTATCTCCCCAAAGCTTTCGTAATTCCCAGTAGTATGAAGCCTCAGTTCTCCATATTTGGAGGTGAAGTGTGCCATGCTCTCCCTCCAGTTCATTTCTATTCCTCTTAACGTCTATAGCACTATTCTAGCTCTTTATCACTAAAATTTTTGGCTAGTGAAATTCCCTGAGTTTCCTATTTTTCTAGAAATAGTTTGTTTTGTCCCAAGTTTGATCTCTTATTAACTTCTTAAATCTTATTTTGATAGGAAAATATCCTCCATATTGGAACTAACACTTTTCAGGTCTCTGAAGCCAGAAAAGGGGTATAAATTTCACAACTTCACCCATTTATTTGGGCTCAGCATTTCCTCCATCACCTCACCTAATTTTTAAACTTAGGCATTGTAAACCCTGTTCCTTATAATGTTAAATTTGAAAATACAGACTCCTACACCTAGTAACATTAGAAAACTCCAAAAAGAAAACTAAATACAAGGCTTTAAAAATTTTTATTCCTCCTTGCATATTTAGTCAAAATGGTCTTTTAATGTTAAAGTTCCACAAAAAGATTATGTTTATTTGGCTATTCTTCGTTAAAAAAAAAGTTGTGTTTGTTATTATAAGTATTAAAGTGGAGAAGAATGCTCATTTCCAAAAGGCAAGAATGTGACCTAATTAGACTTATTCCTTGCTTTCGTATTACAGATTTTTGTTGTGCCAGAGAACACCAATTAAAGTATGTCCATTTATTGTGTTAAAAAGAATACAAGGAACAGTTGGTTTTTCACTTAAGCAATATTGCCCTGAGAAATGCTACCAGGAAATATTTACTTGAACAGAGTATGGAGAAGAAGGTTATTTCTATCCCTGGAGCATATGGATGTTTTAAATATGTCATGAGACTGTTATTTGGCTGACTGAAGTCAGATCTCCACATGGCAAATGCACCAAGCCAATTGCACTAGAAAATGTTTGCTGGTTTTAGATTAATTCAGCTGTCAGGGTGGTGGAGAGATACAACAGAGAATCAAAAATCACTTAGAATCAACAGTATGCCTACCAAAATAGAATAAATTTTTAGTTCTCCAGGGTTTTTTTTCATAATACAGAAAATATAAAAAGGAAATATGAACCCATTGCCCACAGTATATTCTAATGATGAGGATACTATTATTGTTATTGTCACTTTCAGTGGAAGTTAATATAATTCATAATTACATATAAAATATCCAAAATTCTCCTTTCCTTGAGATAGTCATACGTTGTTTTATTAAAACCAACTCACCCCTTCTGAAATGAGTTTAAACCGTTTTCAGTTCACTGGAGAGGTTTTTCAGGTGCACACAGGGGCAAATGGAAACATGTATGTAAACATACATGGAGGGAAGGGGGAGGGAGAGTAGATCAGCGCACCTTTCATTCCTCCATCTACTTGCAGCCCGGAGATCAAGCTGTCATGCATGTATCTTTTCAGCACATGGGAGAGCTTTCACTAAGTTGGTACAAAACCTAAGTGCATGTAATTTTCCTGGAGGAAAGTTCCCCAGTGTACCTGTGCCTGCAGATGCCATTCCAGTAGGTTTTCAGGCTACCGTTCTCCAGGAAATATGAACTAAATTAATTTTAGATGAGCTAATGTAAGACTTATACAGAAACTAGAGCAATCAGCAATGTTTTGCGGGCCAGTAGGGTCAACAGCCACTGAGAAGACAGAGACTTCCAACTCAGTGGAAGTTGAGAAGGGAAAGTCTGTGTTGATCTTTAGAGAATCCCTAAACTTGAAGGAGGAAGATGAACTTGGGTTGGTTTTCTTTACTTATTCATTTTATATATACTATACATATGTATGTATAGTATATAATGAGAGATAGCAAGGTTATTGAAGGAATGGATTATTGCAGCTGAAAAGGGAAAAAGGTCATAAGACAAAGGCCAGGGACACAATAGGACCGTAAACCCTTTTACTGAGATATCGGAACACTTAGGTCCCTGGGCTCCTGCCTCCACCCAGCATAAGCCTGAGGGCATCACAAGATGTTTTTTTCTTAGGGTATCTTTTGACACACAAGAGAAAGGGGTTAATTTCCTGATCTAAGGGGTATAGTCCCTCACTCCTTCTCATATTTGTGTCCAACAAATATTTCTCCTAGCTCTGTCTCCCCTTTTAAACTGGGAGTCCTAGAACATGAATGCCCGTTGAAAACACTTCTTCACTAATTATACTCACTCAGCTGCTATCTTCAACCTGAAAATGATAAATATGTATCAACTGACTACATACTGGTCACTCAATAAATGTTTTGGGGATGAAGAGTAAAGGGTGAAGGATAAAAATACAAACATGAAACTCAATCCCTAACTGAACAAACTCATTCTGTTTGGAATATTTTTAAATTCCAAATGTTTTTGACTGGTAAAACATCTATATCCATAATGTATGCTGTTGTGTACAGGATTTAATACCATATTCTGTATCAGAAAGCCAACAGATAACTGGGTAAAATTTTTTGTGTGTTTCTTTTGTTTCTTTTTTTCTTTCTTTTTTTTTTTGTATGTTCTGGATACAAATTCACAATCATTAGTTTCTCTATTCATAACTTGTTTTCCAATTATGAACCTACCAACTCTTTCACCTTTTGTTAGCTTTTAAATCATTTGCAACTGGGGAAATATCTTGAACTCAAGTATAATACAAAAGAATTATAATCAGTGCCTGCTCTGGACATATGGCTTCATTTAGAGTGTTTACAGTTATTAAACTTTAGGAAAAATATAATTGAAGGGAAGTAGTATGAACATAGAATAAAGTTTATATGAGTGTTTGTAAATCTCTTTAAATTTATTAAAAACAACCTATAGTGATTTTCTCAAATATAAACAATGTTGATTTTCAAATGTCACAAGTTGCTCTTACAATCATGTTCTTCTTTCTTCAAATGGAGCCAACTGGTGTAGTAATCAACACTGTGCAATATTATTTTAAACAAAATCTAAGGCTGCAAACAGAAAATATCTTATTATTTCTATTCTTCTTTAAAGGTTAAACGTCTCTTAACTCTGTCATTTATTGGCTTAAAGTACGCGTTTCAATATTTAGATATATTATTTCTTGGACTAGTTAACTGATTTTTTTTTCCTGTGAAATCTCTTCTTTACACATCATCAACTGAATCAAATTAGATATCAAATAATGTGGCCTACAAAATTAAAAAAATATATAATTCTGAGGGTTTTTTACTAGGAATAAATAAGCACATCATTTCATGTTCGGGGTTCTGCTTCAGAGAAAAAGCATGTTATTACATTTGAAACTAAAATATGTATTACTTCTGTGTCAAGCTTATTCCATTTATCCTATATAAGCTTGATTTTTAAACATATTTAAGAACAATAATACCAACAAATATCCTCAAAATTATAAACCACTTAAAACAAGTTTTCTAATCTACCAATGCTAAGATTTAAATGAATCTCTGTAAGCATGGTCAAATGTACCCATAGGCACATACTTCTACAGGAGCCAAAAAGCACAGCTCAAAGGGATTTAAAATGAAGGAGGGCATCATGGCACATAGGCTGTTGAACTGACGTCATCAGGCAGGTCTTAGGACTGAAAGATGAGTCATTCTACTCACTGAAGCTTTCCACGGAAACAATCACCTGTTTTCCTGAAAGATCCTTTACTGCACTTAAGAGAAAGCAATCCCTTTCTCTGCTGAACACATTGGGAAGGCATGGTCCACAGAAGAAATTAGTGTTTTGAAGTTTTGGAGCCAAGGAAACCAGAGAAAAGCTGAAGCAGTCAGCAGGTGTAAACAGGAGGCAACACAAGCAATAAGCAATTGAATTCAGAACAGGATCCAGAGCAAGAGGAGTACGCAACCACTATATTAGCATCTTCCTCAGGAATCACTGCAACAACTGAAGAAAATGCTAGATTCCCCAAACGACCTAGGATGGGGACTCGAACTATTTAGAAAACATTCTGGAAGGGTGTAAACCAAACTGTTAAACACTTTTTATTGGGAAGGGGGATATTGTTTTTTACCTTCTATATTGTTACATCATTTAAAAATAAGCATGACTTATCTTTATAAACATGAAAATCAATAAAGTTTCATGATCATTATGTATTGGTTTAAAATCATAACAGTGAACATTTAGCTGATGGTGTTGTTTACAAGGTATAAACTTTGTCATTCTGACTACCTCTGCTGGCTGGCCAACAGGACCAATGAAGCAACCTTCATCCCTGCCACACATTCTAGGAGACTCTGGTGGGGAGAAGAACAATAGCATCTCTTCGTTAGAGACTGTCAGTTGCAGAGGAAGGACCATATTGCTGGTCATTTCTTGGTCTGGAGGGAATCAGGTGACTCTTGGTAAAGATGGTTCTTCCTGGAGAATTCTTAGTATGAAGGCACTCAGAGCATGTCACCCAATGTTCTCCTGAGGCCCATCAATGGTATCTCATGCATGGTTGTTTTTAACCTTAAATTTGATAAATGGATTAAGAGCCTCAGTTTACCAAGTGACAAAGTCTCAGGTCTTCCCTTCTTGTGTCTGTCTGGAATTTTCCAGGAAACAGAAGGAGTGTGTTATGTGCAGTCAGAGCTAGCTCATTGGTCACTTAATATCAGCAAATGCTTTGCCTTCAGGAAAGGCATCTGCCCCACAGCCATGCTAGGAGACACACGGGGTGATACTGACTCCAGTGTGATCTTCTCGGGGCCCTGCAGATGCCACAGCTCTGCTTTCCTGCCTCTTGGTCCATGGAGTTTCAGTGGTGCTGGCTGCCTCAGCTAAGGGATGAATCAGAACCTGGCTTCTGCTAACCTGGGACGGATTTCATGCTCCCATTTCTGGCATTTCCTGTCTGAGATCTTCACTCCCTGCACTGTGCCTCCTGATACCCAGTGTGGACCGCTTTATCTGCCATTTGGAAAGCACTGTCCTCTCCGTGTCCAGCTCTTTCAAAGAGAAGTTCTCACAGTCGAGAAATAGCCCCGGTGGCAATTTATACTGTTCTTCTCTTTTGTCCCTATGGCAGCCTCACGTTGTAAAATAAACCAGTCAAGCACTGTTACGGAGTCTAACTGCCACACAGTTTACTACTGGATATTTTCCCCCAAAGGCTCCTCTTGTGCTTTCCTGCCATCTGTCTCCACTTCTACACTCACCATCCCCCTCACCGTACCCGTCTGTCCATTGGCAGATCTCCACTTGACTAAACCCAAACTCTGAACTAATTTTAAGGTCTTTGGTAGGGGTGTTATGTAAATGAAAGCATGTGGCTAATTGCCTTCTAACATTCTGTGACAGAGAAGCTTTGAGGATCTGTTTGGCGATGTACAAACACACCCTCCAGAAAGATATCAGCTGTGGTCAGAGGTAGATTTATAGATTTACCATGTTGCTAATGAATCTTAATCTTTAGGGCCTCTCACTGCACCCGTTCTAAGGCTTGCTGTGTTCTCTGGATGACTAGAGAAGGAGTGGCCCTAGCCATGAGCAGGAAGCAGGAAGTACTGCCCAGCCTGGTGGTCACCCTCTACAACCTGATAGCGGTACTGGGACTGCCGTGGTACTAGCGGCTACCAGGAATACTACTGTATCATCCTGGGACTCCAGATATAACTTCAGGCCTCCGGACCCTATCTTTGACCCCAAGGAGATGTCTCCCTGCTTATGGGCAACTATGACCGAGAATTCAAGAATATTTTCTGTCCATCATTTCAGGTACTGCCCACTGGGAAAAGGGAGCAGCAAAGACCTAATAAAAGTGAGCCATCTGCTGTGGCAGGGGTTATCAGGGTCCATATCCAGTGATATTGGAGTTTTCTTATAATTTTCTTGACCAATGCCTGAGAAAGAAACTCGGATATGGCATTACCGGTAACGAATGAAGAAATTGCAAGAAAGGTTTCTGATCACTCAGTTTCCATCAATCATGATAGAGGAAAGAATGAATTATATTTCTAGTCTTTCTAGAAAAAGTATTATAAAAAATTTTCATATGAAGAGATCATCAAAGTGTATACAGCCTGAAAATGCAGGAAAAAAAAGTTATAAAAGTGTTAGGCAGATGATTGTCATCATAATCATCAACATCACTGATTTTGTTGTGCTATTTTCTTTTTAAAAAACAGTAATTTTTTGATTTATTTTCTCATTCTAAATACATTCACAGCTTATTTTTGTATTCATAATTTTGCGTTCTTGTTCTTAAAGAAGGCCTATCCACCTGGCACTAGTCTGTTCAACACAAGCTGTTGTCTGGTTCCCATTCAGGCTGTGACTTAGCAAGGGCTGACCCTCAGGGGACAGATGCAGAAGACAGAAGTGTTTTTAATTTTGACAAAGTTTAAATTAATTAAGTCAATTGACCACAAATGTAATTATTTATATCAGGACTCTCAAGTCTCTTCCACTGATCTATATGTCCATTCTTGAGCCAATATCACATTGTCTCGATTATTGTGCCTTTGTAGTAAGCTTTGAAATCAGGTAGAAGTCCACCCATGTTATTTTTCTTTTTCAAAATGTTTTGGGGCTTCCCTGGTGGCGCAGTGGTTGAGAGTCCGCCTGCCAATGCAGGGGACACGGGTTCGTGCCCCGGTCCGGGAAGATCCCACATGCCGCGGAGCGGCTGGGCCTGTGAGCCATGGCCGCTGAGCCTGCGCGTCCGGAGCCTGTGCTCTGCAACGGGAGAGGCCACAACAGTGAGAGGCCCGCGTACCGCAAAAAAAAAAAAAAAAAAATGTTTTGGCTCCTCCATGACTTCTGCATTTTCATATAAATTTTAGGATCAGCTTGTCAATTTCTACAAAAATTCCAATTGGTATTTTGACTGAGATTGCATCGAGTTTACAGATACATTTGGAGATAACTGCCATCTTGCAATATTGAGCTTTCAACCAATCAACACAAACTATATCTCCATTTATTATCTTTAATTTCTCTCAGCAATATTTTATAGTTTTCAGTGTACAAGTCTTGTATATCGTGTTAAATTAATTCCTAAGCATTTTACTCTTTTTGATGCTAATGTGAATGAAATTATTTTCTTCATTTGTAGAATGTTCACTGGTAGTATATAGAAATACAATTGATTTTGCACATTGACCTTGTATCCTCCAACTTTGCAAAGCTCACTTAGTAGTCCTAGTAGCTTTTTTTAGATTCCGTTTAACTTGCTACATAAACGGTCACATCATCTGAAAGTAATTTCACTGCTTCATTTCCCATCCAGATGCCTTTAAAAAAATTTTTTTTTCCTGATTGCAATGGCTATAAACACCAGTACAATATTAAATAGAAGTGATGAGTACAGGCATCTTTGTCTTAATCTCAGGGGCAAAGCATTTAATCTTTTACCATTTTAGATGGTGTTAGCTTTTTTTGAAGATGTCTTTAGCAGGTTGAAGAAGTTTCTTTCTATTCCTAGTTTGTTGAGAGTTTTACCATGAATGAGTATTGAATTTTTTCAAATGAATTTTCTGAATCTACTAAGATGATCATGTCGGTTTTTTGCTTTATTCAATTAATATGGTAGGTAACATTAATTGTTTTTAGATGTAAACAAACCTTGCCTTCCAATGTTATATTTTTAATATCAAGAATGTCTTTCTCAAGGACCTGGGAGCCATCCCATTAAAACATAATCATCTAGAAAGACTGCACCTTTATCTCCTAGTCTCTGTGAAAAGGTAGGGAACTAACCTCAATAAGCACCAATCAGCAAACAGAGATGGCCTAATGGCATTGACTAACCTCCCCCAATAATACCCAACAGTACTTTTCACCACCTCACTTCAGTGCTTAAAAATTCTCTTACCTTTTGTTTCAGTGGAGATAAGTTCAATCTCTTTCTCCTATTACAACAGTCTTTAATAAAGTCTCCCTTGCCTGTTTAATCTGCTCAGTGCAGTTTTCTTACATTATGATGGCTTTCATAAGGAGAAAGGAGCATGGGTTCTCCCTTTGGTGGTTTCAGCTGTGGAACTGAAGTCACTATCCACTGAAGAGTCTTAATAAAAGGAAACTATCTCTTTGCTGGTTAAAAGGTAGAGACCTACAGAATGGGTGACAGAATGTTGAAGTAAACTAAGTACTGTGAAGTATTGTGATTCAATTATAGTGTTCTCATTCTTTTTGAGAGTCTCTAGTTGCATATTATAATTTAAATGAAAACAACTACTTAGCTTTATCCCCTTAAAATATTGCTATTGATAGAAAGGCCATTTTCCCCTCTCCCTGTTAACGGCTTTCCCAACAGTACCCCCGATAGTTTTAAAGGAATTACAAGGGCAAAGAAGCTAAGAGTCTGAGATAACTTGGTATAATTGATGACCCAAAGGAAAACACCACATATTAAACAGTGATTTAAATGCTATTCAACCGATAAAATTGTGCCACTGTAGTATGTGCTTGCCTGTGTGTATCTGTTTCTCCTCAATAATTATGCTTCAATAAAAAAGAATACTGTTTTCCAAATAGTACTGTCATTGTATAAAAAACAATCACATCATTAAATTTAGATAATTTGGAAATAGTCACAAGCAGAGAAATAAAAGTTAAATTAGAAATATTGAAGGATAATGTAACTGAGGTTTTTTGGTTTCCTCAGTGAGGGCAATATTTATTATTGCTCTAAGATCTTGATATGACAAATGTTTTCCAGTTAATTATTCACCCAACAAAAAGCAGTCAATTTCTCTTTGCTCTGTTCCATAGAGCTTGAGGGGGTTTTTAGATGAAAAAAAAAAAAAAAAAAAAGAAAAGAAAAAAAGAATACAAATGTCATATTGAAATCATTAGGTGGGAGATTTTGGTCTTTTTGTTTTCTCTTAATACAATGATTTTTTTTTAAAGGTTAAATCATACTACTTTACAAATCATAAATAGCTTTGAGGATTAGAAAAAAGTAGACCTTTAAGCAGTCTTCTTTGTTTAGTCAAAAATGACTGGCTAACCTCACCCTAGTTCTCTGAGGCACATTACTACCAACTCTTAGAAAAGCAAATCAGCAAAAGGCCTGACCCATGAATCTCAGTGATCCTTACACACCTAAGTGTCCCCTCCAACCATGTTTAATCTAAACCAAACATCGCATAGTACCAAAATAAGTCCTACTTTGTTTTTCCAAAACCCATATTACTTTGTCAGTGTGTAATATATTTGGGATTAAAGGTTGTTCCTTTTTAGAACTATTCAGGAAAAAAGTCTAGACTACCCCCAAATCAAAGGATACTGTTTGCTGTGAGTGATCAAATCCCTCTCTGAAATAATACTCTTCCCCTCCATCTGTATTTTGAAAATTACAGAAAAATTAATAATGTAAAATGCAATCGATGCTGAATTATTAACCAACAGACTAAGTGCTTAAGATACCAGCAAAGCAGATGAACCAGAAATTACTAAGAAATTTTAACTGTGATGAATTTATGCAGCATTTCAAAATAAGAAAATCTAGAAAAAGTCATTTTAATTTCAGTATTTAGGTGTTTTATGACCTTCTGAAAAAATAAATTTTCTTTTGAATTACATATGGGGTTGTCATCACAATCTTTTTAGTATTTGGAGCTTCTAAAATTCTCAATCCAGCCCTGGATACAAAAACTAAACACAGAGGGTTAAGATGAAAACACAGAGGGTCAAAGATGAAAGCTAGTACACTCACAACTATTTATATTGCAAAAGCTTTGCTCTTCTGCAAGAACATGCAGTTTCCCAAACACTAACCTCTCTTTACAAGGTTATGCTTATTAGCTAGGATTTGAAGCTCAATGGCAACACTGTTCATCCATGGTTCAATTCAGATTGTAATTTCTTTTAAAACTACCTGACCCTTATAATCATATGGTGAGTAGGTCTGATCATTCATCTTCCTGAGGCCAAGTATTTGGTCTGAACACAGAGTCACTTGTGTTTCTGAAGCCTCTCAGCATCATGATGATTGGGGTAGAAACTGTTGAGAAAAGTTTAAAAGAAACCTTTCATACAATGTTTTCATTGTCTTGTTCTTTTTCTGGAACTAAAATTCCTGATTGGAAAAGCAAAAGTCTTCCTAGATACAAGGATGAAGTTTTAAGAGATGTTTCTAATTATTGTGGAAGCTATAAACAATTTCATTGTCCCCAATGTCAGAATTTGCTAAATAAGATTTTGCTTTTCCTAGGGCCCAGTATTTATTAAGCACTCAGCAAATTCTTATTGAATAAATGACTCTACCCAACTTCACATCCTTATCTTGAAGCTGTATCATCCCTCATAGTATTAAAATGTTGCACTAGTGTCCAGCTTTATATCCAGTGCACCACAACCCACATGCTGTCCAGACTGGATTATAGGTTGGAGGAGAGGAATCCTTGAGCTGATTGTCTAGACTGGGTTTCTGCCCATCCCTGAACCAATCACTGAGGCAAAAGGAATGGGATGGGCTGATTTATCTAAAGTAATGCCCACCATCTCCGGAGTTAGGTTGGAGTCAATTCCACCCAAAGCATGTGGCTGCTACCCAACAGAGGAGAAAAAATATTCCAAAGGAAAGTCTGAGACCATTAAGAATTGGCAAGAGTTGCATGGCTTCTGGGTAGGCAACTAACACGTACTGACAATGTAATTTCTATTTTCAATATGACTCAATGAAAAACTGATGAATGTAACATATGTTAGAAATCATCCTTCTCTCTTAAGATTTAAAGAAAAGCTCCTTTAAATTGGTTTGGAAAAAAAAAAATTAGGTACATTTGACGCCATGCTCTTGTTTTTATTAGGGAGGGACCCTAAGATAGGACACCATCTATTGTATAGTGGAGTTTTAGACTTCAACTAGACATTGATTAGGTGACTGGCCTTGAGGGTTTCTTAAACAGTTAACAGTGCTAACCTCCAAAGAGGTTTTAAATAAAAAGTTGTTTCTAAGAAAAATTTCCCTAATTAGAGATTATAAAAACATTCTTTAACATTTTCCTTCTTAGCACGTCATTCCTTCTTGCATCTCAGACCTTCCTTCTAGTCATTTTTCTCTACTCTAAATTCATCCTTATTCTTTAAATGAAAGTTTATTGGTCCCAAATTCTCCTTTAAAAAAAAAACCCTAAATATGTCTTTATTTTGCCCTTGTTCTCGAAAGATAATTTCACTGGGCACTCATGCTAGATGGACAGTTATTGTCACTTAGCACCTTGAAGATGTTATTCTACTGTCTTTTGGCTTCAACTTTTGGCACTGAAAATTCGAATGTCAAAATTTGTCATGCCTTTGCATGTGGATGTTTACTTATTCTGGCTGCTTTTAAGATCTCTTTGTCTTTGTTGTTCTTCAGTTTCCTTTTACTTATCTTGCTTGATATACATTTTATTTCTTGTATATGTGGATTCATGTTTCTGATTAGTTCTGGAAATTTCTCAGCAATCATCTATCTCTTCCATTTTTTTCTATTCTCCATCTTTGGGACTCTGATTAGACACATATTAGATCTTCTCATTCAATCCTTCAGGTCTCATCACCTGTCATTCATATTTTCTATCTCCTTATCTGTCCTTACTACAGTATGTCTTATTTTCTCAGTTAATTAACTACTCATGAAAGCTTTTCATGATTAGGTCTTCAGCTATGCAAGTTACTAAAAGCTTGTATCTTACTCCTGGGCTAAATCTCTAGTTTCTAGAGATGTAAACTTGGTTTCTTTGATCCTGGTCTGACTTTAGCATTTCAGATGTACCATTTAACAGTTGATATGAAACTTCCAGAAGGCACTCACTAGAAACTGAAACTAGTATCAGTAAATCTTTGTTGAGGGTAAATAACTGCATTTCTAAGTTTCCACCAATGCTAAGAGATTTTGGAGTTAGTAACTACTGTCTAACGGTACTTACAGTAAACACTTAAAAATTTGTACTTTGGGTTTGCCAAAGTGGGAATTAATGCCCTTTCAAGTTTATTTAAAGACTCAGTTCAGTTCTAGCAGACTCCCTCTAAAACAAGCAAGGGTGTTATGCACGTAACGACTGCACAGGAAATCTGGTTTTGCCTTCCACCACTTACATTTTAAGCAGGAATGCCATCACTACACAAAACCTACAAGAATCCCACTCTGAGTAATTAAATGACCAACCTCTTAAAAACCTGCCAGAAGCAACAGGGTCTATAAAAATCTATTTAGTGTGTCAGTTATTTAGTTCTACTTCTGCTTTTAAAATTAGAATTATTTGGAGAAAAATAAGGTTTCCTAATATTCATGATTTTCATGTTAACCAAAGGATTGCGAAAACAAAGGATTAAAATTGACAAATTGAAACAGTATTTAAATTACGAGAAAATTGGTTAATGTGAGCCATTGAAGGTGTTATTCCCTTTTGATACCAAAGAAAAAAATAATAAAAATTGCCAAGGGATTGGGCAGGGTTAAATTAAAAATGTTTTAAGGGACATTTTACTAGGAGCATGCATAATGCATTGGCTTTGAATGCAATCTGAAGAAACATGGATTCCAAAATACCCTTAGCTCTTTCCTCTTTCCAGTGCTCTTCCCTCTATTGGGAGTAATAATTTTGCAAAAGTCCTATAAATGTCAGTCCTATCAGGACGCCCTAGCTCTGAATCCAGATGCTGCCACCAAAAGATGGAAGGTTCTTTCCTGGAGACAATACATACAGATCAACTTTCAAATTAGTAGCTACTTTTTAGAAAACTATCACTTTTCTAGTAGTCTGTTAACTGAGAAACGAGAATGACATTCAGTTACTTGGTAATGAGGTAACAGGATAAACAGCAAGCCAGTCCTTAAGAATGAGCAGTCCCCAGGTGTAGGTGGTCCAAAGAATGATGAATCCATCCTCATTCATTGTTTTTCCCTTACCTCCTTCCTCTCCCACCCACCATTTTCTTCCTAACATCAAGTGTTTTTTACGTGCTTAATACCAAAATATAAGCTCCCTGAGGGCAGGGACCACATTCTTTTGGTTCAAATACCCTCTGTGCCCCAGCACATGGCAGCCTGGCACAATAAATGCCAAATTAAGTACACAAATATTTATTGGGCAACTAGGGAGGGAGAGAGGGAGGAAACAGCTAGGTGCTGGGGTCCCAGAGTATATATAATACAGAGACTTTGTTCTGGTTGGGAAAATGTACTTGTTTACCATTTAAAATCAGTGTTATTTTTTTTTCCCACCAAAGAACCCCTAATGGAAGAGAATTCTGTGAGGCTTTCTGCTTCACATTGTTTGTGCTCTTTCCATCTAACAGCGTTTCACCATTGTGATGGGCTGTCTGCTGTCACCTCAACATCACTGTCCCCTCCTTCTGTAGTGTTCTTTGCACTGCAGGGAAGCCAGAAACTACATTTTCCAGAACCTCCTTTGCTTTCTGGTTCTAAGTCAGCGTGGCCCAATGAGAAGCATTTCCAGGGGATGGAGGAGGCAGAGAAGGGAGAGGCCACCCTCCCTTGGAGGCCATCCAGGCAGAAGTGTGCACAGGCCCGCGGACACGGGCGTTGCAGCAGCTTCAAGATCTCTCACAGGTCACCTGCTTTGGTGCTGTCAACAGCCTAGACAGCTGGTGACAGTTCCTTGAGACTCACAGCGTCGGTGCTGCAGGCTGAGGTGACAGGAGTTTCCTGGATGCTTCCAGATTCTCACGGGCTCCTGGGCCAGCTCCCAAGATCCGCCCAAGGCAGTACTGCAGATGCACCTTCCCTCACCTGCCCTTCTGACACTTGGTGGAAGCTTCTCACTCCGCACATTGAAATGCTTTACACTTACATCATCAGGTGGTTGTTTTCCTGACTGAACCCAGATAGAAAGGTTAAAATACTTGAATTTAGCATTAAGAGAAAAACAGGTTTCCTACATGTCTTAACTTAGTGAAAGAGCTAATGCTTCACTGAGTCTACTGACTTTGTTAAACCCAGCTGAAATGAAGAAAGATGAACCTGCAGGTTTACATCAGGCAATTCCTTTATTTCCTGTGTGACAGTATTTTGAGGACACAGATTCCTAAAAAAGTGGGGGAGATGGTTTGCTCTTCACTGATTGATGAACTATGTCTGGACAGTCGTTAAGCAGAAATGTGATGCATTCTGTCAAGGAAGTGGTCCAGTGTAACACTTTCAGGCTCCTGTGGGTGCCAATCTTGCTAACTGTATTTTCTTGCTGAGAAATACAAGGTCAAGCTGCTCAAATCTTAGGGTGTACTGAAGAGGTCTGGGAGCCAGAGGTCAGTTTTTTGTTTTCCTAAATGAATTATGAAAATACACAATTTTTTTTTCCAGGAAAGAAGGATGCCTAATGATGTTCTTTCCCACTAATGAGAAATTTTCATCATATTTAAATGAACTAAAAATGTCATTTAATTCATAACTTACCCAAACAACTCTCATCTCCTTCTGAAATTTATTTTATTGTAGTAACCTGATCATGTGTAAAAAATAGTCAGTTCTGCTTTTCAAAAAATAAATGCTGAATAAGTTACCCTTGTGACTTGCTCTTCACTATAAAGGCGGACAATGGCTTTTTCCTTTATATAGCTTTTATCTTTTATTGTGACATTCCTTTTTCTACACGAAGAAACAAATGAAAATCACATCAACTAGAGAAACTACTCTGCATTTTCCTTGCTTAAACCACAGATTAATTTTTGTGGAACAAACTTTCAAAAGTCATTTCTTTTTTCATTATAAATTTGTCTAGATCGGTATTCAAAACACGATTTTTTGTGTACAAGATTTTACTTTTTTTTTTTTTTTTGCGGTACGCGGGCCTCTCACTGCTGTGGCCTCTCCCGTTGCGGAGCACAGGCTCCGGACGCGCAGGCTCAGCGGCCATGGCTCATGGGCCTAGCTGCTCCGCGGCGTGTGGGATCCTCCCGGACCGGGGCACGAACCCGGTTCCCCTGCGTCGGCAGGCGGACGCGCAACCACTGCGCCACCAGGGAAGCCCAGATTTTACTATTTTTTAACAAAAGCAGTGAAGACCCTGAAGAAGGATCCAGTGGCAACCTCTTCCAAGTGCAGTGTTCTCAGTGAGCGACACAGATACAGCTTCTGGGCACCCGGTGTACTCAGTGGGCCTGACTCCAGAGGCTGCCTCCATGGTTTGCTGTCTCAGATCAAGCTCCATCTGTGTCCATATCTGTATTTTTTTAGGGTTGATCCCATGCCTAGTAAAACAAGCTGCATTATGTTGAAACGGCACCAGTTATTTTTCTACAACTAATCATCGTGCAAAACCAAAACATTTTCATAATATTTAATGACCAGTACAACAGCCAAACCCTTCATGCCGCACTGTCATTCGGTTTAAGCAAAGAGGCTGGTTAATCTCAGTCTGCATCGTTCAAGTATGTCTTCAGAACACACTAAAATGAACAATATGTGTCACTTGATAAGGAAAGTTCTTCAGTTTGAGACTCAGTTCAACTCAAACAGATTCAGATATGCTGACAGTCATGAAAGTAAGCATCACCCTTCCAAAGAGATTCTAAAACTCACCAAAAGAAAAACTTTGTTAAGAACTTAAAAAATCTGGCTACTGTACTGTTTTTCATTTTATTTTTTCTAATCAAGACTACGCTTTTGTGGAAAAAATTGAGTTTTGATGACAAGCAAAGCAGCTTCTACCTATTAGCGGCAAAACCTTTTAAGATTGCCAAAATAAAAACTTTGAGTACGCCGGTACTCCAGCAAGATGCAGAATGGTGGCCATGTGGTTACATCTCTGTTGAGATTGCAGTGGCAAAAGTGTGAGGTAAGTATCAAGTCCCACGGAAGCAGAGTTCTCCTGAAATAAAACTATCCAGACACTTTTTAAAATCATCTTTATTTTGGTTGCAAAGATACAATTTACTTAGTTACTTAATATTTTATTTGTTCCCATTTGAAGTCTCATAGCTTGCCATGTAAAACATTGCCTTCACTATCAAACTGCTATATAAGAACATTATAAAATACAAACTATAAACTAAGATAATCTTCTTTACAGTATTCAGATTAGTGCATTAAAACAACATTGATTAAAAAAGGCAAGTGAGTTAAGTGGCGAATATCCAATTCCCTTTCTAATGAAGGATGGTACAAAATGTTATGAAGGGAAACAGAATTTTAAGTGTTAGGTGCTCAAAAACGGTAACTGTGGGAAAGTTACTTCCCAAAGGTAATCTTTATTACTCTATAGGACATAAGAAAAGGTAATTAATTTTCCATCATAACAGCTGTGGAAATACACAGCCAAATACAAGTTGGGATCTTTAGAATTCTAACACAATAGGTATTGATCTGTCATACTCTTCCTCCAAATCACATTAAATATTTATAGTGACCACACAATCCCCTGCTAACGAACGTCAGACTTAAACAGAACCTACATAAAAACAATCTATCCTTAGTATTTTACTAGCCAATCTACAGCAAATGCTTACTATATACACATCAGGAGTAAGAGATATACTAGGAAGTTATTCACTGATTTCATTCAGAATAAACAAGGGTCTTAAGAGAAAAATAACAGTAAAAGTTAAATAGACAATTTGTGTTGCTGTGAACTAGATAAAAACAAAACTCCAAACACAAACATATAATGTTAATTTTTAAAGTTATTGACAATACTTCCTCTGCTGGCCCAAAACAAAATTAAATTTAAGATTTGTAATTGAAGTAACACAAACGTGGGTGCATGTTACACCGTGACAGAGAGGTGCACACAGAACACACACACACCTTTAAATTTACTAATTCCAAAAACTAAGTCAACAGGATAAATAAATTATAAATGAAGGGCATATACAATGTGGGCAAAAACCTAACAGTTACTAGGTCGAAAAGCATGAAGCTATGCCAGCAGTGATGTTTTAAAAAACTTTCAGTATTAGAAAATATCAGATTTAATCCAAAGAAAACTTCCCCCCAAATAAAAATAACAAAGTATGGGAACCATCCTTTAAGCAACAGCTTTAAAATAATAACAATTAAAAAAACCTACCATGATTAAAGGAATCTTCCTACATAATTTACATAATGTAGTGCAATAGTGTGCTCCTTTATAATCTTAGCCTTTCACTCCCCATATGATGAGACCGATAATTACAACTCCGATAACAAGGATAAAAATGATGATGCACAGGGTTTTCCTGGATTTGCGCTGCAGATGCGAAAAAACAAACAACACGTTTACAGATGCAGTGTAGCACCTCTATAGCAAGTGAAGATCATTTGGTTCATTTCTAGAGTAAAATCAATAGTAATTTATTGCCTCATTTTGGGCTATATTTTTTTGCTTTTCAATACATATAGCACTATGCTTTCAAAAAATATTTTTCTTGAATTAATGGTATAATTCAGGGGGTAATTATTCAACTTCTGTTGGTACTTTTTCTAGATGTGTGGTTGGGCGTAATTTAAAAAAGATACAGAGAAATAAAAATTAATAACTTGAGCAATACAGTTTACCTATGTGTGAAAACAAAAAACAGCTTAAAGCCATCAATTTTTAAACTTTTATCAAAAATTGCTCTTCAAAATGAGTCCTCTGACAATATCAGCAAATGCAAATGTTTGGCAATGTTTCTTAAAGTAGACTTATTAATTTCCCAAATCATTCCCATCCTTGAATATGAATGGAAACTGCATTCAAAATCTCTCAACATTCAAATAAAATATAAAACACAAAGAGCTAAAAAGAATTCTAATACCGTCATTTAAAATATAAAGGTTAAGAGTTTTGCTACATTATTCATTCCTGGCCCAGCTGTAGCTTTCTATATTTCTCCAATGGCTTGTATATCTCACAGCTACATGCAGGAATCATTTTCCTTACAAAGTGGAAAAAATCTGTAAATTTACTTTGTGTCAACTAGAAGTAGCATAAAATTTACAAAAATAATATGTTCCTGACTCTGAAATTATCCTGAAAACTACTTATACTTTTCAGTATTCCAAATGGCCATCTAATTTTTCAACAGAATATACTCTTCATATATTAAACACAGTTCAAAGTTTCAATCTCATCATGCCCATGTATTTTCCCCAGATTCCACCTGGTTACCGCAGATCCATATGTAACGTGCCTTCATCAACAATGAGAGCTGTTCCACTAGAGTATCTATTTTCCTGGGGCACCCTCTCCAGAGTGCGGTGGTGAGGTACTGGGGTGCCATGGTGATGAAAGCATTTTCCACCTTCCTTTATGTTCATGGTTCATCCAAACTATTTAGAAGCACTGCACCGTATTTTGCAGAGGCATAAGTTTAATATCAAGGCTGCCAAGTGGGACTACTGGGAAGCTGCTCTCTTTCCAGCCCTTGTGTTGCATGGCTCTTTCCTCATCCCTCCAGGGCCTGTGGGATTAAGGATGGGGGCAGCTCTTGCTCTGGAGGTACAACTTGGGAAGATGTGTTCCTTTTGCCCAGGGTGGCTATATAGGCCTTCCCTTCCACAAGGAAGAGTAAAAGTAAAACTTGGGGGTATATCTATATCCCCCTGAAGTCCAAAAGGAAAACGAAATTACATGGAATCCCAGTCACTGATGAATCTTGCTAAACACTCTGAGCAGCTATAACTGTTGGTATTTACAGATTACTCTGTGTGTGTGTGTGTGTGTGTGTGTGTGTGTGTGTGTGTGTGTGTGTGTGTGTGTGTGTGTGTGCAACTATTCATGAATGACACCTACATTCTAGGACATGGTGACATTAGCTATCCTGAGCTGCATATCTGAATCTCATGCACAAAGACAGTAAACATGAGTTACTCTGTCAGTGAGCACAACTGGTTGTATAACTCAGCATCCTCTATATGCACTGATTTGTCCAGTGAAAAAAATGGCATTGAAACTAAAGGGAACTTCTAAGATTAGTGAGAAAAGTGAAAAGCAATTAAAAAATACCTAGAATGGTGATAATATCTTAGAAATTTTATAAGGTAATAAGTTTCTGAGAAAATAATTATGAACAACTACATCAGCAAAAAAAAATGAAGTTTTAAAAGGGAAATCAAATGCTAGGGTGGTATTTAGGGGTTCCCAAAGAGCCTGGGCTTATCTTTGTTAAACGTCAAAGATCTACATATTAAGTGATATATTAATAGTTCATGGTGCTAATATTTGTAGTCCTTTATATATATTTATATTTGACTCATAGCTATGGATTCCCTATACTAACCTGATTCACCTAAGAAATCAGTTCATTCCTGGTGAAGAGTCTGCTGAATGATGACAGAATACCCACTGGTCAAGGACACTCTAAGCTAATATAATTTCCACAGGAACTGAAGAGATCTTTCTGGGACAAGGATCTTTGCCTCTTTAGTCCATAGTATCATTGACAAAAAAGAAAGGTAGAAGGGAACAGCAAGAAACAAGGAAATCGCTATCAAAGAGGTTTCTGGGTTGAAATGTCAAAATGACATCGGAGACCAAAAGCTGTCAGAAAAGACTGGAGCTGTGTACTGCTCCCCTCAAGACTCTAAACTTCCCACCCCTGTGGGCACAACACTGGTTCAAACCTGAGAACAGACAGGCTACATGCAGTTTGAACTGATTGGCATATTTCTAGCCTGTCTTCCATGGCATTTTGAATTTTAACATCTCCAGCCACTTTAAACCCGATTTTACACACACACACACACGTTTAAAAGTCTGAGTTATAAGACAATTTAGCACAGTTAATACTACCTGATAGTCTGCCGCCCTCGACAGCTGCTGGTTTGCTTGCTGGACGTGCACCTCAGCATTTTCCACATTGGCTTCTATGCTATCTTTAAAATAAAACATACACACAAAACAGGTGCTGATGCTCTAGTAACAGAACTGTACCAATCACCAGATTTTACTCAAGGTAAGATTAAACATGTTCACCATTCAAAGGTTAATATTAATCGTACATGGGTAAGGCTGAATTTTTTCTTTTTAGTGATACTACTTCTCAGGTGATGCAAACAATACAGAAGAATTTGAAGGAAAGAAACTTGATTATCTTCATTATAGTGCACTCCAGTTCTACCTGGTAACCCCCAAAAGTACCGTCACCAGTACCTGCATTCTGTGATGGTCAACTCAGCAGCAAGCAAGCATCTGAACTTTGGTTTAGGGTAAATATAGAGAACTGAAAACCGTCACCTGCTCGGCGGCCCTCATCAACCTCCTTCTGTGCTGAAACCTAGGCTCCCTGAGGGTCCCCACAGCCTTTTCAAGTGTTGACATTTTCCTTCCCCCCCTCCTCTGACCTGGGGGTGGAACAGGTGTCAGTCTGTAGGATGGGTGACCGCTGTTTCCTCCTCCTCCCTGCCAACTTTCAGTTTTAGAGCTAATGCTGTCCAGCTCATTCAACCCTCCTTGCTGCAGACATCTACAGAGGTCTTTTCTTCTCATTCCTTGAATATTTTAGCCCCAGAGCCACTAATGTTCTTTTCAATGTTTCTACTATCCTATGTATCGGTGATTTCAATATCCAATTGCTGACCCTCTAATACCCAGGACTCTCAATTCTTTGAACACATGTTTTTCAAAGACTTTGCCTGTGGCGCTTTCCGAGCCACCCACATCCATGGTCACAGCCCAAACCTGTCATTACGAATAACTGCAGCTTCTCTATAATCTCCATTCCAGGTCTCACTCTCTGATTACCATCTGCTACCTTTAGAGTTCTCGCGTTCTAAGACCCCAACTTTAGTGATCCTACCACTTTTTCACTGCCCCTCACACACTTCATGTCCTCACTTTCCTCTTCCCTAGCCTAGACTCCATACACTATCATCTGTCACTGGTTTCTTGCATTTATCCTCAGCCCTCTTCCCTCCTACTGTGGTCACAGTTAGGTGACAAAGCCCCAACCTGTCCCATGCAGCTGAACATGGGTGCAAAAAAGAATCACCGTGATGACTTATTTCACTTTAAATTCTTGACTGCACAGCACGCCTGCCTCATCTCCCCAATTCCTGGAACACTAAGTCACACTTCCTCCTCTCTCCCCTAACTTCTCATGCCTCGTCATGCATCGTCATTTTCCACCAATGACCTTATTTCTAGATCACTGAGACAACAGGAACAATCAGAAGACATTTCCACAATCTCTGACCATACCCACCACCACATGCAACAGTCTCTGTGCTCGGACTTCTCTCCCGTGGTTAGGGAGGACCTGTCCACGCTCAGCGAGAGCCAACCTCCCCGTGTGTGTACTTTATCCCATTCCTTGTTGCCTAGCTCAAAGACCTCAGGCCAGCAATTTCCTCCCTCTATCAACACTTCTTTCCCATCAATCCTACTGCTGCCACCTTAAAAACACACAAACCCCCAAACCTCTCATTTATGCCACATCCACTGGCAGCTATGACCTCACTTGACTCCTAGAAAGAGTTGTCTCCACTTGCTATCTCCAGTCGCTCTCCTCTCAGTGTCTTTTGAGCCTACTTTATCATGCTTTCACCTGCACTATTTCACCAGCACAGCTCTCATCTGAGGTCACCTATGCCCCACACACTGTTAAATTCAGCAATCAATACTAAAGCCTCAGTTTACCTAACCAAATAGCAGCATTTGAGAGAGGTGACCTGCCATCGCTCTTGAAATGCTTTCTCCCCTCCATTCTAAAACTATACATTCATGTGGTTTTCTTCTGTATCACTAGCTATTCTTTCTTGGTCATTTTTGTTCGTTCCTCCTCGGCTCTCTGGGCTCTAAATCAGGGATCAACAAACTTTTTCTTTGTCTCAGATAATAAATACTTTAAGCTTTGCAGTTCATTCATATGGTTTCTGTCATAAATACTCAACTATGCCTCTTTTGTACAAAACCTGTCGTAGATAACGCATAAACGAATGGATGTAGTTTGCCGACCGCGCTCTAAATATTTACAAGTCCTCAGACACCCCTCTTCTCTATCTGCACTTATCTCTTAGATGATCTCACCTAATCTCATGGCTTTAAATACCATCTATGTACAGATAACGCCCAGGTTTATACCCCCAGGCCAGACGTCTCCCCTTTACCCCATCTTCTCTGTACCAATGCCTATCAAACCTTTACCTGGGTGACACCTGGCCCCTGAATGATAAAAGATCCAAAAATCACTGATTTATAGCCATCCAAACCAGCTCCAGTGACAGACTTCCGCATCTCAGAAAACGGCACCGCCATGATTTCTGTGAGCCAGGCCAAAACCTTACAGTCATCCCTGAATTTACTCTCTCACATCCATATCCAGATAGTCAGCAGATCTTTTTGGCTCTACATTTAAAAAAAATCCAGAATCCCACCGCTTCTCACCACTTCACTGCTTCCGTACTGATCCAAGACAACACAGCTGCTCACGTGGATTCCTGCAATAGGCTTTTTTAAGTGTTTCCTTTGTTTTTGGTCTTGTCCCTTTGCAGTCTGTTCACCTAAGTCAAATGATAACGTTCCTCTGCTCAAATGCTACTGTGGCTTCCCCTCCATTAATACAAAAACAGTCCTCACAAGGGCTCGGGGGCCTATGTGATCTGGTCTCCTGTGACTTGTGACATCGTCTCCATCCTCCTCTTGCTCACTCCATTGGCCCAAGATGTCAGGCGTGCTTCTGCCTGAAGGCCTTTGCACCTGCTGTTCCCTCTGCCTGGAACACGTTCTCTTGCCTGCTCCCTTACTTCCGTGAAGTCTTCACTAAAATGTCACCTATCAGTGAGGCCTTACCTGACTCCCCCAGAAAAGCAGCACATTCCCCACCTTCTGCAGTCCTACCCCCGACCTGGCCTTATCTTCCCCTAACACTTATCACCATCTACTTACTTTTCTTTCTGTTTTAATTGTCTCTCTCCTCCAATTAGATTATAAGATCTTTTATCTGTTGTTTAATTTCAGCTGAATCCTCAAGGCCTAGATTTATGCCTGGATATAGTAGGCATTCAATAAATATTTATTGGATGAATGAACGGTTTTTGAAATTTTACCCTGTGATCTACTGGGGCTACAGAGGACGGTAAGAATGGACAAATAATAACTATATTAAACTATAGGTCCAAGCATTTCAACTGAACCAAGTTCAGAAAACATATTAAATATATTTTTAGCATACCCACAGATATCTTCATATATCAAAATGATAAAGATGATCAGAATCCTAATCAATGCTGACAACTACACCTTAAATGAATTACAATTACATTTAAAACTTAAAGGAAGTCTTAGTCACTGATTTTTTTAAAAAGAATTTAAAAAAAAATTCTCAATATCTAAGTAATAACACAACTAAATTAACGTACTAAAAAAGCTATAAGAATTAATGTTCAGACAAATGGCTTATTCCCTCTACTTTAAAAGACAAGATAGTGTGCACAATTATGAACAGATGTTTTCCCCAAAGTCCTTGTTGTGATAAGAATTAAATTGGGATAAGACAGAAACCAGAGGTCCTGGAAATAAGCGAGAATGATGTTAAATGTTACCTTCCATGATCTCAGCAGCAGTAGACCCTGATTAAATTTGGAACTTCTTAAATAAATGAAGCTGGTCATTTCCACCAGTAGGAGCCAAAAACGAGATATGTTTTAGAAAATGCCAAGGGTGATGCTTTGTCTATTACAGACACTGTACTTTTGATTTCAGGAGGACCGAAAGAGAGAGAGGAAGGAGCTACCCTGACTTGAGAAGTTACCACAGGTAAACTGCATGTAGCTTCTTTCTGCCTCATGAAATCTAATGAGTAGCGCTTACCTATTACATCTCCTTGCTCATGAATCATCATTCCCAAATCTTTAAATATTTCATTAATATCCATAATATCAGCCTAAGAGAAAAAAAGCGCATATTATTGTAATCAGAAATTCAGTCCCCAATCCACAAAAGGAGAAAATTTTAAAAAACAAAAACCACTGCTCATACCTAGGTGAGCATGCATCTGGACCTAATAACATATATCTGGGGAATGTCAGAAAACTATTTTACTATAGGCAATCCCAAGTAAGTAGACTCTGAATCTCAGTTCTCTAAAATAAGTTTATGATGTTAAAAATATGAAGTGATTCAGAGTGGAAATGAAGGAACTATACAATAGAGAAGGGTTGTGGGTTACTGAATTTACGTCATGCAATCTGATTAGTTTTGTTATCATGAATAGTATTTCCTCAAAAAAGTAAAAAATATTCTTATTGTATTTCTAGTAAAAATGTATATGTCAATTTGACACTTTAAAAGAATAAAACATTAGGTGTAAATTCAAAGCCTCACATTAATAAATCTGAATATGCAATGGAATAGTGATGGATAAATAAGTTATAAATTTAATTTTCTTCAATATATAACTATTATTTTGCTTGATTAAAAAGTAAAGTTTAAATACTTTATTCAGGAAAGGTGGGGCAATTTACATATTCATCTTATGCCTTAGTTTCCCCATCTGTAGAAGGGCAATGATAATGACACAGTTAATTACTTCACAGAGCTTTTATGAGAACTAAATAAGACAATTAACATAAAGAATTTATCACACAGTGCTTGGTGCATGAAGTCCTCAATAAATGGTAGCTATTGTTAGCTATTATTAGCCCGCTTTCTAGGGAACAGGTAGGTTCCCTAAGAACTAAGGCTACTAAACCTTTTAGACCTCTTTGATACCCTACACACACTAAAGAGAAATAAAACACTTTTAAAGCCCTTGAAAAAAGTCTTATTCATGCAGGTGTGATGTGTATCATGTACCATGGACGCTATCTAGACTCTCTGAACAGACCTTTATCTCTAGACTGATAATTTTCTCAATGCTCAGGTGCCTTGAGATGACTTAACAGAATTAAAAAAAAAAAAAAAAAAGTTGGAGTAGAGGGAAGCATATTTTCTCATCCTTGCACAAATCCTAAAGAAATTACTTTGTTTTTAACAGAATGACTCTAATTTATATGAAATATGCCATCAAATTGATATATTTATTTAGTTTTCTTTCTTGACCTCTCTCCCAGCATCATCTAAGCATCTTGAGGACAAACTCACTAAGAACAGAGCAGCAGTCCAATTCTACAATGTAAAGCTTACTTCGAGTTGCCTAATAGAAGACTCTCTCTCCTGAATAAGGCGGAGGTCATCCTCTGTAATTTCTTCATCCTGCACCTGCACCTGAGGCTGAGTTTGGCTATTAAAAAGAAAAGAATATGTAAAAAAGAAAAACCGGTATGAAAACAATGAGGCTTCCTTTTTATTTAAGAAATACTTATTGAATAGAATATTTTTTCTTCAAAGTCATAGAATTGCTCACTTAAATTCTAAAAATATAACAGAAATGTTAACCGAATTTTATTCATGTTTCATTTCAATGATGTTATGTTTAGAGTTATTATTTAATTATTGGAAACTATTATATTTGGCAAGTGAGTACTTCTTCTTGGTTGATTTAAACTTCACATATGGGAATAACCTGTATCAAATAATAATTAAGTCAATAATATTTATTTGGATAATTAAAGAGTATTATTGCTATACTGGAATATTTTTATATATTTTATAATAAATAATTACTTTGAACAATTTTCAAACTTATTGTTTTCTATTTATAAATAACTTAGGATAGTCATGATATAATATACTGAAAGCTTTAATTCGGCTCAGGGACTGTGATGTAAAAAACGTATTTGAAAAATTATCTTTTGATCTGTATAATGTTTTATATACTTCTTACCTTTCCCAGGACACAAGATTCCTTTCTTTTGAGCTCTCCTCAGGAAAACCACCCTGAATAATTTAGTAACAGAATGGATTGAGAAGATGCAAAGGAAAAACACACAACACTCACATTTTACTTTATAATAATCTAAACTGATTTATATACACACTGGAGTGTAGGTGTAAGAAAAAGAGAGAGAAAAGTTCTTGTTCTAGTATTTTAGGTCAGTTACTTCAAGTAATAAAAAAAATTATATCCTAAGCTGACAAAGAAGGAATTCATTAAATATTCTCAAGGGCCAAATAACAATATTATTTGATTAAAACATAATGTAGTCTTGGAACCTCTATATTAAGGAACAACGAAACAACCTGTGTGATAGATTCTAGGGAGATTTAAAATTAGATTAAGTCAAGATTCCACTCTACCTTATCCTTTATTTTCTCCAGGTGTACATTCGTTTTAAATATTCATACAATATATTCACTGTTCATTTACATCATCTTCATATAATGCAGGATTAAAGTGCTCTCTACACCAGCACGAATACAAAGTAACAGCCTCAGGCTCAAATTAGGATTTGACCCCTAATCTTTTCTGACAAAACGTTTCTAAAGTTTTACATAATCTTTTGTTCCACAACATCGACAGAATAACCACAATAATACATAATGATCATCCTTCTTAAAATATTGATTAGAAACACCTGAAAATAAGTATTCAAATACCGATTTCCAAGATATTCACAGGTCTTTAGGACTCAAACATGCCGTATAGCTCTTCATGGGGCCCTTGGAGGGTACCACGTTCTTTTTACAGTGCTGCTTTAAATACTTACAGACACTCTGGAACTGGCTCTTACTCGAGCGACAAACTCTCTCTCTCTCTCAGCAGCCTGTCTCTGCGCCTTCTGAAAGTTTGTCAGTGATGTGGTGAATTCCGCCACTAAGCGATCCTTCTGTATTTTCCTTTGACGCTAGAGGAAAGCGGGGGGGAAAGAAACCTACCAGAATCAACCTGTGAGGCTTTACAGAATTTGCAAAAGTTGTTTTGCCAGTAGCTGACTCTTTATTTAATTCTGAAAATTTCACTCACTCTCCTATTACAGGGCCTTACTGATTAACTCAATAACATTTTGAACAATTTGACAATGTGTTCAAATACTGTGCTTATTTTACCTTGAGGCAAAAGGCCCATAATGTTGGATTTCTCACCTCAAGTTCTCATCCTAAAAACTGGGCCATTATTTTATGTTAAAGTATTTTTTTTTAATGAAAATAAAACCTTTGACTCACCTAAGTAGTAACTTCCACTAAGTAATAAGCAGGGTAATAAATACGTGTGCCCCTAGAAACCTCACATCTTGAATGAGAGTGCATGTTATATGAAGTCAGTCCTGGAAGGCCAGGAAACAATTACTCAGGAAGCATTTTCTGAGCACTTACTTAATTATGGGTCAGGGCAAGTGCATGGAAATAACTTTTGCTTTATTGAACCAAAGGATACTACCTGGGCAATTAAATATAGTTTTGTGTTCTGTGAACTAATCTCAAATTGATTTTTTCCCCCTAATTTCCTTTCTAGCACAACAGTTCAAAGATCCTACAATACATTTGATTTCTTTCACATTCAATACATCAACAGTGTGTCTTAAAGCTTCATACCTGGTCACTGGGGGTGGTGGGCAGAGATCCAAACTCTTTAATGTACTTATCTGTTTCTTTGGCAAGTTGGTTCGTATATTGCTGCTTCTGTTGCCTAAAATGAGAAAACATGCATTATAGCGAAAGAACTAACACATTTCTTTAAGCTACAACTGTGCCACTTGATTCAACCCTGATGAATAGTTTTAGAAAAATCACTTTTTTACAGACTGGCTCCAAATTTTCTCTATGAAAACAAAATTTCCAAGTTCTATTCTTTGATGAATATTGAACAAATACTATGTGGAAGGTTCTTCACTCACACATGGAGTAACCAAGCTCTGAGAAATAAATCAGCAGCCATTTAGAAAGGAAGATGACAAAAGCCAACACGAGATTGTAAGGTGTCTGATGTTTGAGATACGGTGGCTGTGGGAGCCTTTTATGTGCATCCCACAATTGGGAAGTCAGTTGAATAAGTAAAGATTTGTTGTCTTAAACTCTGCCCAGTTCCCAGGTCTCAGGGTACAGCCAGCCTCTCATATTTCTCTACCTGAACATTTATATCCTATAGATACTTAAAAAAAAAAAAAAAAAAAAAAGCAGAGACATGAGTAATAATACGAATTTACTATTATTTAAGTTTGCTGTGGAAAAAACAATAGCACTTCTCTGTAAAAAGAACAGAACACAGTAAAAGAGGTAAATTATATAGCTATTTATATCTATCTTGCTAGCTAGCTTATAAAGTAAAAACTAAGATCTCCAACTAAAGAAATTAACACTAAAAAAAAGCCTGTATTAATGTGATGCTTTACAAGTCACAACATCAGTACTTCTCATATATATTATCTCTCATTTTAAACATGTATTGGGGCTTCCCTGGTGGCACTTTGGTTGAGAGTCCGCCTGCCGATGCAGGGGACACGGGTTCGTGCCCCGGTCCGGGAAGATCCCACATGCCACGGAGCAGCTGGGCCCGTGAGCCATGGCCGCCGAGCCTGCGCGTCCGGAGCCTGTGCTCCGCAACGGGAGAGGCCACAAAAGTGAGAGGCCCGCGTACCAGACACACGCAAAAAAAAAAAACAAAAAAAAATAAACATGTATTGGTCACAATTAGGATCCTTTAAAATAATGAGATACTATGTAAAAATATGTTTTAGATATCTGTATTTGACTGATAAGGAAGAATTATATCCTACTTATATATATTTACCAAGTGCCCTATCTTTAATATGCCTTTTAAAAATCTTTAGAAAAAGTAATATAATTAAAATTCTAAAAGAAGACTTTAATGATGTCTACATATTCAGAATCTTGTTTTGCCAGTAGCTGACTCTTTATTTAATTCTGAAAATTTCACTCACTCTCCTATTACAGGGCCTTACTGATTAACTCAATAACATTTTGAACAATTTGACAATGTGTTCAAATACTGTGCTTATTTTACCTTGAGGCAAAAGGCCCATAATGTTGGATTTCTCACCTCAAGTTCTCATCCTAAAAACTGGGCCATTATTTTATGTTAAAGTATTTTTTTTTAATGAAAATAAAACCTTTGACTCACCTAAGTAGTAACTTCCACTAAGTAATAAGCAGGGTAATAAATACGTGTGCCCCTAGAAACCTCACATCTTGAATGAGAGTGCATGTTATATGAAGTCAGTCCTGGAAGGCCAGGAAACAATTACTCAGGAAGCATTTTCTGAGCACTTACTTAATTATGGGTCAGGGCAAGTGCATGGAAATAACTTTTGCTTTATTGAACCAAAGGATACTACCTGGGCAATTAAATATAGTTTTGTGTTCTGTGAACTAATCTCAAATTGATTTTTTCCCCCTAATTTCCTTTCTAGCACAACAGTTCAAAGATCCTACAATACATTTGATTTCTTTCACATTCAATACATCAACAGTGTGTCTTAAAGCTTCATACCTGGTCACTGGGGGTGGTGGGCAGAGATCCAAACTCTTTAATGTACTTATCTGTTTCTTTGGCAAGTTGGTTCGTATATTGCTGCTTCTGTTGCCTAAAATGAGAAAACATGCATTATAGCGAAAGAACTAACACATTTCTTTAAGCTACAACTGTGCCACTTGATTCAACCCTGATGAATAGTTTTAGAAAAATCACTTTTTTACAGACTGGCTCCAAATTTTCTCTATGAAAACAAAATTTCCAAGTTCTATTCTTTGATGAATATTGAACAAATACTATGTGGAAGGTTCTTCACTCACACATGGAGTAACCAAGCTCTGAGAAATAAATCAGCAGCCATTTAGAAAGGAAGATGACAAAAGCCAACACGAGATTGTAAGGTGTCTGATGTTTGAGATACGGTGGCTGTGGGAGCCTTTTATGTGCATCCCACAATTGGGAAGTCAGTTGAATAAGTAAAGATTTGTTGTCTTAAACTCTGCCCAGTTCCCAGGTCTCAGGGTACAGCCAGCCTCTCATATTTCTCTACCTGAACATTTATATCCTATAGATACTTAAAAAAAAAAAAAAAAAAAACAGAGACATGAGTAATAATACGAATTTACTATTATTTAAGTTTGCTGTGGAAAAAACAATAGCACTTCTCTGTAAAAAGAACAGAACACAGTAAAAGAGGTAAATTATATAGCTATTTATATCTATCTTGCTAGCTAGCTTATAAAGTAAAAACTAAGATCTCCAACTAAAGAAATTAACACTAAAAAAAAGCCTGTATTAATGTGATGCTTTACAAGTCACAACATCAGTACTTCTCATATATATTATCTCTCATTTTAAACATGTATTGGGGCTTCCCTGGTGGCAC